>NW_025933634.1:498176-556197 GCF_000764305.2 Hyalella azteca
TGAGGGATGTAGGAGCGAGGGAGGGAGGCTGAGGGATGTAGGAGCGAGGGATGGAGGCTGAGGGATGTAGGAGCGAGGGATGGAGGGTGAGGGATGTAGGAGCGAGGGAGGGAGGGTGAGGGATGTAGGAGCGAGGGAGGGAGGGTGTGGGATGTAAAAAATACAAAATAGAGGTGGAAAGAGGGAAAATTATTGAAATATATAAGGAGGTGCTGAAGGAAATGTTGTAACATAAAGTAAGTGAATGATCGGAAAACATATCCATTTCATTTGAGGGAAGTGAATCATAAGTGAATAATTTAAAAGTAAACAAAAGTAAAAGTAGGGATTGGAAGACAACTGAGGTCGAGTACAAAAGTAGGCTGGCGACAATTGAGAACAGGTAGAAGAAAAATATTGTAAAGCGGAAGAGTGCTAGAATGATTGTGCAGAAATATGTATAATTAAACCATCAACGAGGGGAAGGGAAAAGCAAAAGGAAAGGGTTGACAAATATGAAGAGGAGAGATAAAGTGAAAATGAATGTGCTCAAAACTATGATATTATGCAGCCAGGCGAAATAGAAAAATGACGATGGAAATGTGAGTAAACATGACAGGCGAAAGAGAGACGAGAGAAATGAGACAGAGGTGAGGGTGACAGAACAAGCGAAAGAAAGAAAAGGTAAGAGAGATGTTAGACGATAGGAATGATATGGGATTAAATGGATCGAGGAGAAGGCTTGAATATCCTGTAAAACAGGACAGGCGAGGGAGCAGGCGAGAGTACCAAAAACGGGAGCAGGCGAATTAAGGAAAGAGACGAGGGAAGCAGACGAAGTGAGCAGGCGAGGGGAACAGGCGAGTAGATCAGGCGAGGGGAGCAGGCGAGGGAGCAGGCGAGAGTACCAAAAACGGGAGCAGGCGAATTAAGGAAGGAGGCGAGGGAAGCAGGCGAGGGAAGCAGGCGAGGGAAGCAGGCGAAGGGAGCAGGCGGGTTGTGTACTCGCCACTATCGGCAATACTATTGAGAAAACAAGAACTTGTTTACAGCGCACAGCGGCTTGTTGTTATCACCTCCGCCTCACGCACCAATGCTGCGAGCGCTGCTGTTGTCGTCGCCTGCCTTGTTGTTGTTGTCATCTAGTGCCATGTTGTTGTTGTCATCTAGTGCCATGTTGTTGTTGTCATCTAGTGCCATGTTGTTGTTGCCATCTAGTGCCATGTTGTTGTTATCTAGTGCCATGTTGTTGTTGCCATCTAGTGCCATGTTGTTGTTGCCATCTAGTGCCATGTTGTTGTTGCCATCTAGTACCATCTTGGAGTTGTCATCTAGTGCCATGTTATTTTTTATTTTGCCCTACTGTAATCACAGCTGTTGTTTTCTCTTTACTTAATCTCAAAGAACAACGATGATGTTGTTCTAATTGTTGTTATCGACAAGCTTGTTAAGTTGAACAGCATTAGTTATGTTGCGTAATGAACAATTTACAGACGCTCACACAGCTCGCGCGTGCATAGAATTGAACTGCAAATTATGAGATATTGATCATGTAGAAAGTTTATTAAGCCGACAAATGTTAATGAGATTAGTTAAATGAGATTAGACAAATGTGCAAAGATTAGGTTATTAATTATTTAGAGACAGTCAAGAAGATACTATAACGTAGTTGCTTAATTAATGGATGTGTAGTTTTAAGAAGAGATGAATTCGGTACTCTTAAATAAATAATTGATAAACACTATATATAAGAGACTTACGGATAATGGTTCCTTAAATAGAGCCTATTTAGCCCGGACTCATTAAGTAGATATCATTAAGCCATAAGTAGCGGCTAATAAGATGCGACTCATCAAGCGCAATCGCTACAGGCGCCTGTCCACAGTCAGCTGATGCGCACCTTCGTGCAATGCGCGCATTATGCATACACAGCATACACGAGAAATGCATGTAATGCAGGTAATTCAATCACATATTGCACGAAAAATACATACACGTACGTAATTTATGATGAAAACGCGCTCTGTGAGGCGAAAAAACCCGGAAAAAATTAGGTTTTTTTTTGCAAGTTATGAGACGCTGGCTAGACGGAATTATAGATGTAAATCTTGCATGACAAACGGACTTATTTTCAATTAAAAAATCCATGTATCGATTGTCGCGTTTCAGCGATGCAATTGGCCAATTTTACTGACAATAACAATAGGAAGGCATTATCATATACGTGTAATGACGTACATATTGGACGTAATTTAGCTCGCTTACTTAAAAATTTATACTTTTACAAACCCGCATCAAAGATTTTCATGAGTCATTATAATGAATTTATTGCAATCAAAATGAAATTTTATGAATATTCCAGTACTTCGGTAGACTGAAAATTTTGTCAATAAGAAATATAATGCATGTGATCTACAACATCATAATTAATTGTTCAAACAAAAATGTATTATTCCGACGCGGTGACGTCATTCAAGTAATTCAAGAATAAACGCGAGGTAGTTTACGCAATCTAGAGAGGTTGTTTAGATGTTCATCATAACATTCATACACCATAAACATCGATATTTATATAACATATATGAGGATTGGGCATGCAATTCCTATAATTAACTTAAATATTAAATGGAAATTAATTATACAAGCATTTTACGAAGCTTACCTGCAGTATGTCCATCGGAGCTTGGAGAGCTAACATCGGACTCCCGACGAGGCGATTCTTTTTTTTTTATTATTTTCTAAATAATAATTTGGATATAATTATTTCAACTGCAGCTATGATCAGCTCAAATTAATCATGATTATCGTAGAGTGACGCGTCAGTTGGACGTGTGGTCCCAATTACAACTGAGGACTTTAAATGGTGCGTGGCCTATAACAACTGTAGAAATGTATTTTATGTAACAATTATTGCATTATAGTATGTTTATAAGCATTTTTTAAATGAACGTTCAGTGGCAAAAACAATTTTTCAAAATAAATTTTCTTTGAAATGTGTTTAAAATATTAATATCAAATAAGCAAGAAAATTGAGCTACACAACACAACGCATAAAAGAAGTCACTACAACAAATCAGGCTCATTATGAAAATAAAACGTATTCTTTAAAAAAAAATAAAGTAACACTTGATAACGAAATAAACTTCACAAACACAGCAACTCAA
This sequence comes from Hyalella azteca, assembly GCF_000764305.2. Lineage (NCBI taxonomy): Eukaryota > Metazoa > Arthropoda > Malacostraca > Amphipoda > Hyalellidae > Hyalella > Hyalella azteca. Next base: position 501,320 of record NW_025933634.1, read on the forward strand.
GAGTAAACAAGCAAGGCAAACAAACAAAATGAGTCCAGCTTGCGAAGTTCTGAAGTGAAGCAAAAATAGCGCGCACGGCAAGTTCCCAACACGTAAACAACAACAGGCTTCGTAAACAAAACCCTAGTGCTATTATTGAAAGATGTTTTCCTGGCCCAAGAAATCCATTAAACTCTTATTACTTTCTTTGACAAACAAACTTTTTAAAATAACTTGAGAGTGAACATAATATTCAAGTGATCAGCCTTGATAATGTAATGTCGAAACATGTTCTTGATATCTCGCAAAGTATTTAGTGAAGGGAACGAGCTAGCTGAGCGGGCCCGGTGTATAGAGCAGCAGCGTACACATCCTCCCACCACGGCCTCTGCCTGTGCACTGAAATGCTCGGTGCTGCTCTAAGACCAACACACACGCACTGAAAGCGCAACCAAAAGTGCTCTTCAGGCAACATGCGTGCAAACGTGGAGGCGGGCCGACCGTAAACACCACCCGTACAGTCGCAGCCACTGCACTCCTCATATCCTACACATGGTTTAACAACGTAAATAACATGAAAATAGTACGGTTTTTTTATATGTACGCTAAAGCCTCTGCCTTCACGTTTTAACGACATAAATAACATGGAAAGAGTACGGATTTATTTTCTACCTGCACTCCCCATATCCTGCACATGTTTTAACACAATAAATAACATGAAAATAGTAGAGATTTATTTTCAACCTGCACTCCTCAAATCCTACACACGTTTTAACACAATAAATAACATGAGTAAGTCTGCACCCACCCCCGTAAGTCTGCACCACCACCGTAAGTCTGCACCCACCAGAGCATTTCTGCACTAATTTCTATCAATAAAAACAACAGGAAATTGCGGATAATTTCACTGTCATGTCTTCACTTTCGAAAATCAATCTCTTATAAATGTTCGAGGACGCATTCGAATAAAAAACCATGATCATTGTATTTCTAAACTTGATAACATATGGTGATACAGACAAACTCACTTAAAAATATCGAAATGAAAATATATTAGTGTTATGTGTAACTTAATATATGAAAACTAAATTGCGTTAGGTATACTATTTAAAATATCTCGGATTTTAAGTTTTTTAATCACAGCTTCATAATTCAGTTGCATTACTTAAAAGGAACTTCTCATGGTAGAAATTATTCCTGAATTATGGATTCATTTACACAACGATACAAAAATTACAGTCTCTGAAATTAAACATCTATTGCATGTAGGAGTGAAGACGGAGTAATGAGTCGTATACGACGCCGAGCAGAACCATGGAGCAGAGATTTGTAGCATAGACATGAAGTTGAAACATGGAGCATAGACATGGAGCAGAGACATGGAACAGAGACATGGAGCAGAGACATGGAGCAGAGACATGGAACAAAGACGTGGAGCAGGGACTTGGAGCACAGACATGGAGCAGAGACGTGGAGCAGAGACGGGGAGCAGAGACCTGGAGCAGAGACCTGGAGCAGAGACCTGGAGCAGAGACCTGGAGCAGAGACCTGGAGCAGAGACCTGGAGCAGAGACCTGAAGCAGAGACCTGGAGCAGAAACCTGGAGCAGAGACATGGAGCAGAGACCTGGAGCAGAGACCTGAAGCAGAGACCTGGAGCAGAGACATGGAGCAGAGACCTAGAGCAGAGACCTGGAGCAGAGACATGAAGCAGAGACATGGAGCAGAGGCCTGGAGCAGAGACGTGAAGCAGAGACCTGGAGCAGAGACCTGGAGCAGAGACGTGGAGCAGAGACATGGAGCAGAGACATGGAGCAGAGACATGGAGCAGAGACCTGGAGCAGAGACATGGAGCAGAGACATGGAGCAGATACACGGAGCAGGGACATGAAGCAGAGACATGGAACAGAGACATGGAGCAGAGACGTGGAGCAGAGACATGGAGCAGAGACCTGGAGTTGTGCAGGTTAAATTCTTGCGCTCTCACGGGGAGTTGAGGAGCCAGCTGCTGCTGCCCTCTGGCGGCCAGCGATGCCAGCACAGCCCTGAAGCCTGGCACTGCTGTCTGTGGCACTGCTGTCTGTGGCACTGCTGTCTGTGGCACTGCTATCTGTGGCACTGCTGTCTGTGGCACTGCTGTCTGTATCACTGCTAACTGTGGCACTGCAGCATTCATTTTCGGAGGCACCGATCTTCAGTGGCACCGGTGGCATCGGTGTTTTGGGCATGATTTTGTGGCACTGATGGCACAGCAGTGCCAATGAGTGGCACTCTTATCATTCAAAGCTCAGCGACCTTCAATGAATAAAAATTCAAAATAAGCATATATTCGTCCGTTTTTCCGTTCCGCCGTTAATGAGCCACCAAACTACAAATTAATCGTTTACTTGACAAATTTTCTCGCAAGGCCATCTCGATCCATGCTCCATGCATGTGCTCCATTTCTTTGATCCATGTCACAAGATAGTATGAATATAACTCTCGTAACCGTTTTCCCAAGACGAGCGTTCACTGAAGCAAGAACAAAATTAACATTGCAGCCGTTCTCTCAAAACATGCAGTAATGCACAGAATTAAACAGATAATTAACCGTTTTCCCAAGCCGTGCGCTAACAGAATCACTAACATAATTAACCTTTCAACCGAAACCCCAGCAACTGCATTACTATAGAGAAGCGTGCATCCGACCTCCTGGTTCTACCTATCATGTTTTGTTAGCTGTGGTCGAATCCAGAACAAATTGTAGCTCCTTTGGTGAGAGACAAGCAGGTATACGAGGTCTGTAGTGGCGTCTCTATTTGCTTGAAGGAGAAGATGTTCTCATGCGGTATTCTAGAATATTTTTCTTAACTATCAATACGGAGTTATATGAGGCTACGTTGAATGGGAAATTAGGTTACTATACTTGGTAGGGAATTAAGGTACCTCTGTGTACAGGTGAGAATATGATATAATATAGCCTCATGCACTAGTATGCCTCGGTAAGAATTAAATGTGACCGCACCTGCTTGAGGAACGTAGTCTAGCATTCGGTTCAGGGAGAAAACTGTCAACCAAACTGTCAATCAGTTAACTAGGATGAGATATATATAAATGGCACAGTCAATAGAATCAGTTCACTAGGATGAGATTGTTGTAGTCATGTCGGTGCACTGGTACAACTCACTATAAGGTTCAGAAGCATAAACTACAAAGAAGGTTTTATAGATCCAACGCTGAAGTATCATATGTCTAAATTGGTAATAGTCGTTAGATGGTGAAAATCACGTACAAGATAGTAGACCAGAGTGTCTGCCAATACAATAAGAGAGCTTGCGACATTATTGTCATGAACTTAGCGTAATTATCTCTCAAGTTGCTTGACGAGGTATCATGCTTTTGCATGATGGTGCATCATAAAGTATATTCACGGATATCCGCGGGAAAGAATCTTTCAGCTCGTAATAATATTTATTTTTTTTTCGATTTCATAATATTGAGTTTACTTATTCTCTTCCTAGTTTCGTTTTACAATCTAACCCTGATCTTTCATAATAATTTCGATAGCTTCTCAAGATTTGCAATTTTATCTTCTAATAATTGCACTATTATTTTCGAGGTATTTTATTTACTTAACTTATAGCTTCTAAACATTCTTTTTTTAACATTGATTCTAAAAATACGTAACTTGTAAAGTTAAGCTATCATCTTGTTTTATAATTTCATATTAAATCACACAATTTTTATGAGAAAACCAGTTCCATGTGAGGTGGCCGGCAAGACGCCGCTCACACTTGCGGTTTATCGGTTTTAGCCCCGCCAGTTTAGGACGATGTTTGGAAATAAATCAATTGATTACACCCACAAGGTCACCGGAACCGCTACCGTGAAACATCTACCACGTGCTTTTTACATTTGCTCGTCTAGAAATTCCGGAAAATTAATATTTGCGTTGGTTTCCTGTGGCGTAGAATACGCATTCATGTTCACTTTGATGTAGAATGTGTATACTGGGTAAAGTTGACGTCAAAAACAAATATCGTTTTATATGACGTAAAATATATTTATAATGGTTAAATTTGCTGTAGAGAATAATGTATTTTAGATGGCGTTGTCGTATTTCATCAGTACAATAAATATCGATTTTTTATTTCAATAGATTCTCGCAAAGAATCTAGAAACTTCCTTGCAATAACTGATTAAAAATACGACTGAAAAAGTAAATCAGTGAGATTCGAGTAGTTCTAAATGTGTTTAAATAATTACAATACAAGTCGCCGGAGAAATAATTCGGTGAGCCCAAATCAAAATTTTAAATTAATTTTATATGCGGTGAATTTCTCACCAGAAACGACTCCTCAAGTCGCACGGCAGAGGCTTTCTCAAACTACAGCAACCCACGGCCCCGCAAAAAAACAATTGCCTAAAAACAAAATTCCTCAAACGTCACACACGATCTACCAACAATCATTCAACAATCTGAACTAATTCATCCCGAACTCTATTTCAGTTACCTCACATTACCTCATACCTTATACGCTAAAAGCGGAAATAATTCGTTATAAAAAATGTGATTGTTGTCGGTGGCAGAGTTTCTGTGTGGGTTTTAAAGTTTCCCTAAAACCGCAGCGGTTGAGCAGCAAAAAAATTCCACAATAGCGGATCACACTTCTAAGATTTGCCTTCTGTGCGCGATGATGGAGTTTGACAACACGACCCAAGCTTTACTGCCTTCGAACGCCTCCTTATTGTCATTCGTTATTTATGGGTCCCGTGAATAATTACGTAAATACATTTTTTACCGTGACACAGTTCCTTTTTTATGCATCTAGCATCATTCCATGTTTGTTTGTCTTGGACTAATCCAGATATGCGCCCATTTCCTTCCAAGATTACAATTCGAGTGTTCAACTCTGTTCAGAGTGAAGCTCTGCTGCACGAGTGTGCAACACTGTTCAGAGTGGAGCTCTGCTGCACGAGTGTTCAACACTGTTCAGAGTGGCGCTCTGCTGCACGAGTGTTCAACAGTGTTCGGAGTGGAGCTCTGCTGCACGAGTGTTCAACACTGTTCAGAGTGGAGCTCTGACGTATTTGATTTAATTGATTTATTTATTTATTCATACAGGAGCGCACGTTACAATGAAAAATAAAAAAAAAGACGTAAAATAAAATAGCAAGGCTTCCAGGTGAAGCCCATATAAGCTAAAAAAGCTTCTTAGGCAAAACAATAGGTACAAAAGTCAATTCCAATGATAACAAGATGATGATTAGAACAAATAAGTAACAAATTTCTAAAATAATCAAAACCATTGACAAAAGCCTTAAGAAACTGATAACCTTATATCACAGTAGAAAAATCAACAGAAAAGAGGCAATATCAACATTACACTTAGTAAAACAGAGTACAACTGCAAACATCTAGTCAAAATGCCTAAAACTTGCATAATAATCGGAGTCAAATTAATACTGGTTAAGGATAAAATCACGGAATTTTATTTTTAAAAACATTTTAGAGCAATCTTGTTTAAACTAATCTGGCAATTGGTTAAAATATTTGACACAATTAAAAACGGTACCGTTTTTTTCTATTTTTAAACGAACCGGTGATAAGTTAAATCGAACGCCCCTGGTGTTGTGAGAATGTTGGGGAACAAGAGGGGCGCAAGCAGACTTAAGAAAGACGTTCATCATGGTAAAGTGCTCTATTCATAAACTTTAAAGTAAATTTTTAAAATTTCCGACCGCCTATATAATTCGTTAGTGCATACCAAATGAATATTATTATCATCATACCAAACCCTATGCATAGAACGCAACGATTTATTAAGTAATGGACGACCGTTTTTTTTTTATTGAAAGACACACCACCCCAGATTACTATAGTACTTGATAGTTTTGATAAAGACAATGCGTAAAAAAGCGTTTTTAATGAAGGAAAAGGCAATACATTTGATAAATACTTAATACAATATTTTACTTAATAATTTAGGGCCTATATTTACAGAACAACCGACGTATTACACAATATTTGTATATTACACAACGTATATTACACAATCATTGTATATATTACTGCCCTAATTGTGTATTATTCCATTATTAATTTTTGTATTCAAGAATGGGGGTTAATGGAAATAGTTTCACTTTGTACTGCCGTGGCTTTCCTGAGCCAGCGAATTCAGCTGTCGTTGCTTTAGACATAAAATTCCTACATTTATGGTTTCTCAGTGAAATTTGTTCACAACAAAAAAGATCTCTCGGTATTAAACAATGAATCTTGCTATGTATAAAAAATATAACTCAGTACTCACTGCAGTGAGTGACAGAGAGCGCATTTTCTCGTCGACGAAAACTTGAGGTCACGGACGAACGGACAGACGGACTGACAGACAGACGGACATGGCGAGCACAATAGTGCATTTTTTTTATTAATGAGAAAATGCGCTGAAAATCAGTCACCACCTGCCACATAATTTTTCGCAAGCAAAACATTCGATCACCTTCAACATCAATGTTGATGGTGATCGATCACCCTACCATCACCACCACTGTTTTCTCGATCACCACAAGCACGTCAATCGTCATGGTTTCCCACCACAGAAACCACCCTGGCATAGGCGCACAGCATGAAAGGGTTGCGGTTCTTCTGGTATCTCTAGAACTCCGAAATATTTTTTTCCATCATGCAGGAGCCATCTTATATACTTCCTGACACATTTCGACTCGCCTTGCTTGAATACTCCGCCTTTTTTTAGATGGGCAGCATTATTTCAGCGCGGTAATGTCTGTTGGATAAATTCCAAACTGTCTTTATATAGGGGATTCAGATCCGAAATAATTTTGCATGATTAATATTCAGTATACGTCTAATACTTTTACTTAGAATGAATTAATATGAATTGAAACCAGCTCATGAAAGACAGGAATGAAATATTCACGATCTCAAATATACCAGGTGCAGAAAGATAATATATTCCGAGATGCTTGATATTACATCATATAAATGCAAGCCTTTTCATAAATATTATCATAAAAAAATCAAGAATATATGTACCTGTTATATTTTTACGAGGCAACATCATTCCTGTTGTAAAAATTTCATCGCAAAATGCCATCAACCAAGAACAATTGGCAGCAATGCATCCAAGGGACAAAATTCCGGTCAAAAAAAAAATGGAGGGGAAATTATCGAGTTATTTCTGAAAGAGAATTCCATTTCGCGTTAAAGCGAGGCGCGCTTTCGAGTTTGTGGAGCCTCACTATCAACTTCGCTCTTTACTTCCTTTCTTTGGACGTCAACCCTTCGTTGACTGCTTAGCCTCCAAAACACTTAGACATCGGCGCAAAAACATCGCTCTCCTCCAGAAACATCATCAGTGGCATAGAAGCTCTCGGCCCGGAAAAGTTCTTAAAGAAACTTGCAATGGGCCGATGCTGGCCGACGAAAAACCGCCCGAAGACTTAAGACGGGCCTAAACACAAATTAACGTCAGGGAGGGCCCGCCATACACAAATTACGGAGCTTCCGATCAGAAAATTCGTCAACACAGGCAAAGTTCGGGGACTGGGAGACGCTGGCTGTCGTTGGGATGAGAAGACATGAGCGTTGAAGTCTTAATTAAAGTCTTGGACGGTTTATCGGTGGCCAACGCCTGGCAGATGATAGGCCATCCAAGCAAAATCTTTCGATTAGGGAATTTGCAATTTGAGAAATAAATTTGGAAATTGGCGCCGAGGATAATTGTGGATTTTGAACAGTAAATTTTGGCCGTTTTTTCATCTGACATTATTTTGCCTCCAGAACTAGAACTATATATCGATGCAGGACTCAGAATGAAAATACATATTAGGAAAACTTTTACGTCTGCGAGACAGCGTCAGTTTTTTTAGGAAGTGGGGAAAAATATTTATAACAATTATATGCACAACTACAACCACTTTATAACATAAAGCTCAACATAAAATCGATTCTTACGGATGAAATTCCTTTGGATAAAATGATAATATTGCTCCATGGGTTTTTGATTAATGAGTTATCTAATTTTAACTTTTTGAGTTTATAATTTTTTAGAGTCCACAAAACTTTCCTTACCAGGAAATGCCAACCCCCAAAAATATTACCTGAACTATCGATTAATTATAATTATCATATTAATTAATTATATTAGTCTGGAATCTTTGTTCAAGTTTGTTATAGTTGAAAGCTCAACTCTATTCAAACAAGTAAACTAACCAATCGCTTTAGAAACATTCAGCTTCGCAAACAGCAGTTCTTGATTTATCTCTTAACGTAGTAGAGACTTACCATCATATAGAACCGAACATCAAACCGATCGCCTGCTAAAGCACACACTCACTAAACTCGACTTCAAACATCAAATAGCGTAAACCTAATCTCGGTTGAGCCTACAGCTCGTTCATAAATAAGCGCAACTGATTTCGTTGGTCGTCAAGAATGCACCTCACAATTACGGCAAATGTTGACCAGCTGTTGTGCCTCACGATGCTCTGCTCATCGCTTGCCATTGTAAATCTTCGTCATTAAAGCAATAAGTAAGGGGGAACTGCAATGTTTTCGTCAATGGACTCAGATCGAGTATTTAGTCGCTCGACCGAAAAAAATTTGTTACTGAAATCCTCAATAAATCAATAAGTTAGGAGTAAGTGCAATTATTGTTTCAGTCAATGGATTCCGGTCAAATCTTTTTAGTTTCTCGATAGAAGAAATTTGTTACAAATATTTTTTCATGATTCAAGAAGATTACTGGTGGCCACCGTTAATTATAACAGGCTGCCACTCAAAGGGCGATGGTCAGTCAATTATTTTGAGAAGTGAAGGCGCTTGGCAGCGCAGTGGGCAGCTGACTTCTGTTGACACTTTGCCTTCAGCGGACAATTGACTTGGGATGGACATCGGCAAGGTGCGGAAATTGGGCAAGTTAGGGGAGCGAAGGCAATGGATATTCCGTGTCGTGAGTTCCATTTCTGACCCATGTTTGGCCATGGTCTTGATCACCATGGATAAATATATCTCACAAATGATAGACCACACTTTGACAAGAAATTTGCAACATTATTCTGTATGGATAACCTTGCATTAGTATACAAACAGAACAACAATGTGTATTACACATATTAACGTAAGGGTTGCTCGAAATATTCTATACCTGAGTTTCATTACCACTTTATCTCTGCGAGGCCTATTTGATCTTCACCAGAAGAAGAATAAGGTTTTGTCTTCATATTAAGATTGTGTTCAACTGAAAACAAGTGAATTGAGAAAAAGATCGTTTAAATCCTTATTATGCATTGAACCGTCGTTTGGAGACGTGAAGAAAGCGTAAATATTTTAAATTAAAATTTGAGACTTACTAATCATCATACAAATTTTTACTTATTTTTATTGCAGAGCAGAGCAAAGTTAAAGTCGAAGTCTTATTTCATGACCCTTTCAGCGGCCGTACAGGTTATACAATATAGCATACATACCTACATTTGCATCGCTCGAATTCAAAACCCATCTTATTGTATCTTGTTGTTTTTTGCTGGATATTTCAGAGCAGAGTTTCGGTCGTACGTTGGTCGCCCTGCGTTTTTCAAAGCCTGGGCCGTTCTTGTGCAGAATTAGCTTCATGCTTTACAATGCGTTTTCAAGTCCTCGCTTATAGCGCCGAGTTGCGGCCGTAATAGGACGTATCGCATGGAGGCATTGAACTATTCAAGGCCGCTACCGTCTTAGCATATTATTTACGGCCGTAATACGTACGCAATGTGTTTTCAACCACCTCAGCAATTTTAGCGCTGAGTCGCGGCCCAATATGGCCGAATTGCGCTTTTCTAGGCGTGGGTCATATTGTTGTGACCACAATACGGACGCATTCCAAATTTGACGACAACGTTTTAGCATGAAGTTTTGGCCGTAATGTAAACGGTTTGCGTTTTTCAAGGCCTGGGTCGTTTTAGCGCCGTGCTTCGGTCGTGCGTTCATTTTAAGGTCAGCCGACCGGGACGGTCCGGGACGCTGAGCGCCTTGTTTGTGTTGTTGTTTGTATTGTTTGTGTTGCTGAGCGAGCTTGTTTACACTGCGCTACGTTGCCATGGCAACAAATGGCGCTACGCCGCTCGCAGGACGCGTCCGTAAACAGCGCGTAAGATTACGACAGTCACCCCCCCCCCAGGCTTGAAGGGGGCCAGGGGGCTAGGGGGGTGGGAGGCGGAGGGTTCGAAGATCGGAGCTGTTAGTTGAATGAGGAGATGTGTATGGCGTATGGAGGAGAAAAAGGGACAACATAGCCGGAAATATCATAAGACTTTTATGGAACCAGCTGGATGGAACGGCTTCTTCAAGCGCTAGTAAATTAACACTCATAGGAGTAGTTTTGATGGGAAAGAAAGTATATAGAATAAATAGAGTAAAGTACTTGCTTATATGCGTTACATGGCGCAGCTTCACTCACAGCATCAAGCACAGCTTCGCTCACAGCATCAAGCACAGCTTCACTCACAGCATCAAGCGCAGCTTCACTCACAGCATCAAGCACAGCTTCACTCACAGCATCAAGCACAGCATCACTCACAGCATCAAGCGCAGCTTCACTCACAGCATCAAGCACAGCTTCACTCACAGCATCAAGCACAGCTTCACTCACAGCATCAAGCACAGCATCACTCACAGCATCAAGCACAGCATCTCTCACAGAATCAGCTGCAGCTACACACTATCAGCTGCAGCTACACACTATTAGGTGCAGCTTCACACTATCAGATGCAGCTTGTTAAGGCAGGTCCCTCGTTACAGTGTCGGCCGCATCTAGAGCCTGCAACAGCCGCTGTATATTTGCTTGCCCTCTCACCAGGCCTATTTACTAAATTAGGACAATGCTGCTGCCGGCGCTGGAAAACCTAGGATGTTCATTTATTTCGTATGGCAACTTACAGGATTAAAATTGTAATAATACGTGGTTATTTATAATTAATGGCGTGGAATCTTAAAGAATATTGTTAGAATTATTCTCTTAGTTAGTACATGGTTAATTAATGGCAAAATTAGAATTGTTATGATTGAGTGGAGATTATAAATCTAAAATATCGCTGCATGTTTTAAACCTATACGATGACAATAGAACACATATTACAACTTTTTACAAGGCGCATGAAAATCAAAATTATTTGATACAAATCAGTCATTCGTTTTTTTATTCCTATTAAATATCATTAATCTTGAGCTCATATTCCGGATTTATACAGTATCTACTAAATGTAACTTTTTTTATATTAAAAAATTTCAATATTTCATGAGACGTTTATTTCCATATATATTACTTTTGGCGGCAAACACTCAATTTAGCATCTTGATTCAGATCAAAATTTTTGTCCTTTTAAAAGATCTCATAGATCTACGTACATCAATATGTATTTAAAAATGACACTAGGTATTTAAATGTTCATCTATTTAATGCATTCGATCATTATTTAACTCAACATTACAAGACACATATTGAAGCAAAATATTTTTTTGCAGAATTGCAGTTAAACTGATATTCCGGCAGGTGTCCGTACTTATAGTTCTTCTGCCATTTTCGAGGTTATTTTCTTTAGTTTTTTTTTCTCTATCACTTTTCAGCTTTCATACATGGTAGTTTATTCTCTTCTTCAAGTTCATGCTCGATTTCTTTAACAGATTTTCTTCGATCGCTGATCTCTTAAAGTAGTTAGGAAGATTTACAATATTAGCTTCATTTTACATATCGATTTCGTAATCAAATTCAACGTTCTTCTAAAAACCTTGGTTTTTCTCAAAAATCTCGTTACTTAAATAGTTTAGGTAATACACCCCATCAATTATAAAAAAATTAAACGATTTTATAGCTGAATCTAAATCACAGCCTCTCTCATTCAGCAAAGTCACCACAAATTCATTTAACATTTATTCTCGTGGATAATAATTCGGTTTTCGTTATCAAAAAATTTGCAAATTTTCAGCTAAACAGAACAAACAGATTTTTCTAAATTGTTTCTCGCAAATTTAAAATTTAACATCACACCTTAAAACAATATTCTACATGTCAGTTCATTAACTCGACTATTTAATGAAAACCTTGTTTTTTACAGCCTATATAAATCAATCCTCATCAATAAGATTGCTCTCGCCAGGCATTCCTTCTCCCTGCAAGCGCCTAAGCTCATCGCGATCCCAAAACACTTATGTTATTGCTTTTTTAATCGGGCCTTTCAGTAGATGTTCAGGGAATTAATTTCATAGTCTATAGGCCGCCTAAATGATCGCTAATAAATTCCTAATAAATGTTGGCCCTACTCAATATAATGAGAGGCGCGGTGAGGGACCGGGTAGCCTTTTGTCCTCTCAGTAAACACGACGAGTTTAAGTTCAGCTGACTGAACTGTTGGTTATCTGAACATTTTCTGATCATGTTAAGACACGATTAGCATAGTTTTTTATCATCGATGAAAATATCTTGGAATGTTGTTAGTAAAGACCTGGATTGGTTGTGCCAAATGGTACCTCCAGGTTTATGAAAATATTCTATTTAGAAAGAGGAATGTTTTATTTCATATTATATAAATCATAGTATATATAATATACATCTAATATATTATATTATATATAAACAATGTTATTTTTATTTAGAAAAAGGAATATTTTATATTTTGGAAAGGTATAAGTAGCTTTTTGAGCAGATTTCATTTTTATATTTATTTTTTTTGTCTCGTACAAGGAAAATAGGGATGATAGGGTAACTGTTATGATAAGGAAACTAGGGTAATGACTTTAATACTTGTGGATTATAAAGAGGCCAGATACTCTGGTGGGTTTTGATGATTTACTACGAAATTTAGTTTCATTTAATACAATTGAAGTATCCAACCACAATAATTCCGTAGTGGAAATCCTTCGGGGTTGCCGGCCACCGTACGAACGTCTACGGACTTTAAAACCAACATTTCAGTATGTCCATGATGGACTTGCGAGAAGAAGCACTTTAGAATTTCTTTACTTGAATGAAGATTTAATCGAAAAAATTTATATAAATATATCTTTGCAATTTTCAAACACAATTTCGAAATTTTTTAGCGTCTGAATCCTGAATGAAATAATTGTAACTTAATTTAATATCAGTCAGTTAAGCTTCATTTAATTTTCAAACTAGATAAAATAAAATAATAAAACATAGAATGTTCTGTAGGCCTCAGTAGACGTGAAAGTATTTGAAGCGCTGTCTCGATATCTCGTCAATATCCGTGTAGGGGGCGCCACTGCATTGTATTTTCAGAAGCGAAATGCCGTTCATTTTTGCAGGAGCCTCGGCACACCCGCATTGCCGGGACGGCGAGACAGACGCTTCCGGCGTGCGCTCTGTGCTTCATATTAGCATCGCGACCTTCTACGTTTTAAACATTTCTCTTTCGCCTGCCTTAGTTAGACGATAAACATTCAACTTAATAATTAATAAGCTCGAACTAGAGCTAATTAAGTTATTAAACTCTAATTCAACTCTATCTAAGTAGAATTCAAGCATAAAAGGTTTTTAAACAATTTCACTTACTATTTAGCTCATATATGATCCTTTTAGTGAGGTAATATGATCCACTGCACGAGGTAATAACAAATTGAACAAGCCTATGATTAAATGGAGATTATAATTCAAAAGTGGATCTTCTCTTGACCTATGCTTAATGAAAACAGAGATTGAACCTCTTGAAATCGTTCATTTGTAGAATATTGTTTACTCTTTACACAATTCTTCTGTTTCACACATACTTCAAAACAAACTTTTACCTTACAGTTTACACCACCAGGTCGACATGGCCTAAAAGCTCTACTTTTATGTTTCCCGAACTCCTAAACAACTCTGAGGAATTTCGTTCAAAAAATTCGCAAATTATATATGTTTTCAATGCAAATACTTGAATTTGCTGGGACCAAGCCTCTTCAAAATTAAATAATCAGGAATGTCATCTTCTTATTGATCATCCACCTTTCAATGATGTAAATCAACCCCCCCCTCCCATCCAGGGCAGCGGAGTCTTTCCATCAGCTCGATAATGAGGCGATGCATCACAGTTCGTTATCAGCTGAGCGTGACGCCCAACAAACCTGCAGAGTTGGCGCAAGTTTAATGGCTATTTGATATACGGCGACCCCTGATCCAGATACTGAAGCGTCGTCTGTTGTCTCGTCAGGTGTGCATTGTTAAACTCTACAAGCGGATTATGTACTTAAGAATATATCTGTTTTGCTGTTCTCTTGCATAGTGTACTGATCATAGTGAAAGGATGACTAATGGTTTTGTTACATTCATGGTTTTGTTACATTTAAACAAATATTTTTGTTACATTAATCTGCCAGCAAGCAGGGCTAGTATTTACTGATATTTAACTGTTATTTTATCACCTTTGCGAGATATAAAACAATAAGGCTGACATGCAATACTGTTAACCTGCTCTGGTCATGCCTAATTTTTTCAGAAACTTAGGATAACTTTTAGGTCCAGAACCTAAATACTTATTATTCTTATTCCTAACTTATAGTACTTCTGACCAATACAGAATTTTATTAATTTTTTCTTAAAAATTGAGTGTTGCGACTAGCGGTCACGACTGCCGACACAACAATCACAACAGCATTGATTTCCGGTGACAATCCAGCAGCCAACTCACGCTCGGCCGAGTGACGGTCGGCCGCCTCTGCTTCCGACTGATTTTTGGGAAGGTGTAGTGGACCGCACGGCGCTGTTTACTTGCAATAAGCCTTGCTTGTATTGTGTTGCGCTATTTATGCAGGCTCTTGTATTGCCACTGTGCTATTTATTCGCTACTCTTTGCTTTGTTGTGAAGCTCGAGCGTCTTGTTCATGACATGTTTACGACAGCATATACGACGCTGGCTACTTGTTTCCTTTGCTTTCCTTGTATATCCTTCGGTGATGGGATGGCAATCGATGAAAAGATTGTGCTACCGAGATGGATTTTTATTGTTGATTTTATGCTAACTGATGAATGTTAAGAAATAATTTGGTTATTTTTAATGTACAGAGGAGTTCAAAATTAACTTTGATATGCAGCAAATTGCGATGGAGCAACTATACTACTGTTGAACAAAGAATAAATCTAGTTCCTCAAAGTGTCTCAAACACGAAATTTTTTTCGGAAGTTGTTAAAAGTTTAACGAAATTATTAATAGTAAACCCAAGTTCGGGCTGCCATCATGACATCATCGCATTTTTTACGTAGTTTTTTGCATCATGGTCGACGCAAATTCCGTGTAGAAGTCGGTATTATAGCCAAGATCATGACAAGATTTTACATACCAATTTGGGACGGTGATGTTGTTTGGACAAGGGATTTTTTATTACATAATTGATTTGGGTTTACGGTCACCAGAACGATCCGGCATTTGTACAATAAGAATAGCGGAGCGCGACGTCAAAAGACCAACTCTGGACCCACGTTTTGCATCAACGTTATTGGGTTTGCCTGCTGAAGCTATCCAAATTATATTCCCTGATTATGCCTTTATTCCTGATCTACACGGTTATTTATTTTGCATTCAAACCAAATTATTTTATTGGAACAGATATAAATTATCTTTATTTAATCTTATTTATAAATAAATCGTTTATTCGTATCAAGCCTGTTTCTTGAATTGTTCTTATACCGAATTATATTTCCCAAATATATTGTCGCGAATTTAAGCTCGTTTTCCTCTAAATTGATATCATATAAATCGATATTCATGCATTATTTGCATCGATCGCATCATTTCATACGATGTGTTTTAGCTTCCACTGCCTCTGGCTGCAAGTACACTATAATTTATGCTCATTTAAAATTATTCAGATCATTTGTCTTCATATATTCAAGCTATAAGTGTTGAGATAAATAACTCTCTAGCAATGCAGTCTAATAAATAATGTACACAGTTACTATGTCTGTTATTTATCAAAGCACCCATTTGGATTCTTAATGATAATTAGAGATTATTGCTATTCCGGTCTAGTTCAACAAATGTGCCCGAGTTCTTGGTTGTGGTTCTCATTTACGAAAAAGTGAAGATTGGAATCAATTAAATATATTTGTGTTGTCGCTAAAAAACTAATCCTATTCCTGCATTTCAATTTAGTACGTTGCTCATTGTTTTATTCAATATTTCTGGTCATTTTTGGCAAGTACAATAGTTCTTTTATAGTTAAATAGTATATAATCTAACGATTCTAATCAATAGACGTAGGGGTTATAGATAAATAGATGTAAGAGTTGAATTACTCGTACAATGTTTGAATAAATTAATCTTTTTATATCAATGTTTTTAGAAAATAGAGGTTGTGTTTACACCCTAATTGACGTTGAAAAATGTATAAGTTTATAATTGGGCATCCCCATTTTGAACGACACGAAGAAACTCTCAACTACCGCCAAGGAAACTATCTATTATTGGTCGCAATTCAGGCCGTGAGGACGGAACAATAAATTGCACAAAAAAGACTACGAGGGAAGACCCCTGTTGTCCGTGGAAACAAAAGATATTAAACAACGGCTCCGCCGTACATCACGGTGATGCTGAGTCAGCATTTATTTCCAATGCTTGGTGTCACCGAGCGTAACTTTGCTCGACCGCCTCACTGTCTCTTAATTTTATCGTGCATCATGAAATGTTTTGAAATTACTGCCACAAAGCGGTAAAGCTTCATTTATTATTCAATTATTTAATTTATTTTGAGACACAAACTCATTTGAAGTGAAATGCTAGCATCTTTAATGCTGAAGTTCAGCGCTAGAAAAACCGACAAATTGGACTTTACACGATAATCTTGACGTGATTTTAAATTTCCGTTATTACTTAATTGGTCTTCATGGTTGATCTGTTGTATGTCTTTTGAGCTCCGTAATTTACTACGGGAAAAATTTGCATAGAGCATAAAACATTATTCAACGGATGAGAAATCTGCGAGAAGCCGGTCAGTTCTCGTCGACGCTTGCCTAATATACAAACCAATAAGGACAACCGCTGGTCTCTATTTGTACGAAGCTTGTTGCAATGGTGCGCTATTGAGTTATTTTGACCAATACGTAAGAGCGGCCGCCCTCGTTTAGGTGACCTTTGCAGAGCTGTAAAACACAAGCTGTGTCGAGGATTATGGTCGTCTGAAGGCCGATGGACCGGTGGACATGGTCCCTGATATTGGATGGACTTTGGTGCGTTTTATACGCCCGGTGATATTGAAGGCCGCGCACTGCTTTGTCCTTGTACGGCATTAATAATATGCATTTCTAGCGGTAATAGTTTTATTGGCAAAACAGGCTTTAAATATCTCTCATCGCAAATTATACGCTAATCTAATCCGTTATACTAACTTGTTCGGTAACCTTCGTCGGCTTTGCTGGATTGTTATGCAGTGGCCAAACAAAACCAAAAAAAATCTGAAAAGCATGAAAATTTCATCTTCTAAGGTCATATCATTACTTGATATTGAGCTATTTTCTCACTGCTGTTGTGTATGCACTTTTTGATGACAAAACGGTGTTACCTTCAGACGTGTAGAACTGGCTTTAGTGAGGAGAAGGCAACGAAGTATTTAGGGCTCAAGTCTTAAAGTCATTAAATAATTCAATCAATTAATATATTTAAGCTGCGCCCTCTCTTCAAGTAACTTTATTCAAGATTTAAAGTTTTTTAGCGTCAATGGGTGTGGTTTTCACGTTTATTGTTATACTTTATTGGTGCATATACTCGATATTCCCCAGGACGTTTCAATATAATCCTGATGCATATTGCGGCATTTCCTTAATTGCAAAGCTTCCAGCCTCCGTCTGTAGCAGGTTTGCCGCGGCGTCGAGCGGCTGTCAGTGAGCAATGGCGCGAGGCTTTCATTCGCTCGTCTTGAAAGTTCTCGAAGCTCGAGAAAAACTTTATGGACGCATCTCCGAGCTAAGTTACTCCTGTAAGTGTTCATGGATGGAAAAGAAACTTTTGTTGCCACCGAGTGGCGGCCAGGCAAAGAGTTAGGCGCTCCGGACAGCGGACAGTCGGGAAGCCTGGGCTGGTGAGGACTTGCAGGAATACCAAGGCGTCGTGGTCAGACGCGACACCCAAAGCATTGAGGATAGTCAAGAAAACTGAGGTGTTCGTAAACAGCCAAGGAGACCGAAGTGTTCGTGGACAGTCAAGGATACCGAGGTGTTCATGGACGGTCAAGGAGACCGAAGTGTTCGTGGACAGTCAAGGAGACCGAGCTGTTCATGGAAAGTCAAGGAGACCGAGGTGTTCGTGGAAAGTCAAGGAGACCGAGCTGTTCGTGGACAGTCAAGGATACCAAGGTGTTCATGGACAGTCAAGAAGACCGAGGTGTTCGTAGACAGTCAAGGAGACCGAAGTGTTCGTGGACAGTCAAGAAGACCGCGGTGTTCGTCGACAGTCAAGGATACCGAGGTGTTCATGGACAGTCAAGGAGACCGATTTGTTCGTGGACAGTCAAGAAGACCGAGGTGTTCGTAGACAGTCAAGGAAACCGAAGTGTTCGTGGACAGTCAAGGAGACCGCGGTGTTCGTCGACAGTCAAGGAGACCGAGGTGTTGGGCAGTCAAAGAGACCGAGATGTTCGTGGACAGTCAAGAAGACCGAGGTGTTCGTGGACGGTCAAGGAGACCGAAGTGTTCGTGGGCAGTCAAGGAGACCGAGGTGTTCGTGTACAGTCAAGGAGACCGAAGTGTTCGTATTACAGTCAAGGAGACCAAGGGGTTCACGAACCGTCAAGGAGACCGAGGTGTTCGTGGACAGTCAAAGAGACCGAGATGTTCGTGGACAGTCAAGGAAACGGAGATGTTCGTGGACATTCAAGGAGACCGAGGTGTTCGTCGACAGTCAAGGAGACCGAGGTGTTCGTGGACAGTCAAGGAGACCGAGGGGTTCCCGAACCGTCAAGGAGACCGAGGAGTTCGTGGACAGTCAAGGAGACCAAGGTGTTCGTGGACAGTCAAGGAGACCGAGGTGTTCGTAGACAGTCAAGGAGACCGAGGAGTTCATGGACAGTCAAGGAGACCGAGGTGTTCGTGAACAGTCAAGGAGACCGAGGAGTTCGTGGATAGTCAAGGAGATCGAGGTGTTCATGGACAGTCAAAGAGACCGAGGATTTCGTGGAAAGTCAAGGAGACCGAGGTGTTCGTGGACAGTCAAGGAGACCGAGGTGTTCGTGGACAGTCAAGGAGACCGAGGTGTTCGTGGGCAGTCAAGGAGACCGAAGAGTTCATGGACAGTCAGGAGACCGAGGTGTTCATGGACAGTCAGGAGACCGAGGAGTTCATGGACAGTCAGGAGATCGAGGTGGTCATGGACAGTCAAAGAGACCGAGGAGTTCGTGGACAGTCACGGAGACCGAGGTGTTCATGGGCAGTCAGGAGACCGAGGTGTTCATGGACAGTCAGGAGACCGAGGTGTTCATGGACAGTCAGGAGACCGAGGTGTTCGTGGACAGTCAGGAGACCGAGGTGTTCGTGGACAGTCAGGAGACCGAGGTGTTCATTGACAGTCAGGAGGCCGAGGTGTTCATGGACAGTCAAGGAGACCGAAGAGTTCATGGACAGTCAGGAGACCGAGGTGTTCATGGACAGTCAGGAGACCGAGGTTTTCGTGGACTGTCAGGAGACCGAGGTGTTCGTGGACAGTCAGGAGACCGAGGTGTTCGTGGACAGTCAAGTCTCAGGAAAACCCCGAGTCACCCCTTTATTTATTTCTAGTTCACACTTTTATTCAAGCTCAATATACTAATGGATATGTGATATATCAAAATGAAATAAAGGCCCTAAATTTATTTATGGCCTTTATTTTACACATCGGACGAAGCGTCGTAGACAGGCTCGAACCCAGGGTTGTGGTGGCCAGGCGGAATTAGTCGGGAGTGTTGTGGATGAGCTCCGTGCCTGTTGTGTGGAGTGCGGACAAGATTCGTTGGCTGGTGTGGACTGTCAAAAAAAAAACTTTGATGTCGTTAATAAGCAAGTTGTCTTGTGTTAAATAAATAAATTTACGCCTTTAATAAATTTGTAAGAAAGTGAACTCAAAATAAATAAACATAGTAGAAGTTGGAACGAAAGGTAGGGGTGACTCAAGAATTATGAAAATACACTAGACAATGAACCCTAAGATAATGAGATTACATATCACTCATTATAAAATCACCGATTAAATCTCATGATAGCTCACACGTGTGACACTGCGGTGTTCCGCTCAGTACGTCACGATGGGACGATGGTAAGAAAGTGTTATTCCGAGCTTTATTTTAGTTCATCCGTGTTACGCAAGAGCCTCACTTGCCGTGGAAAGTTTGAAGATGTGAAATTGGTCAATAACTGCTTTCAAAATTGCTGCACGTGGCATGTTAGATATGAAACTCCTGAATATTTATAGCACAAATCAAGCAAGCAATAATTCCGGTTTTCATTGATAAATAGCATAATCATGGAGATGGAATGAATGAAAAAATTTGTAAAGAAAATTTTATTAAATTTGTACTGACAACATTAAATTACATTTGTCATTAAATTTGTTTTTTTTTTCGTTAGGTTTATTGCAAATGTAAAACAAAACATGTATGCAAATTAAAACTTGCCTTGCGCACCAATTCGTTATGAATTGCGTGTTTGATTTTATATTTCAGAGAATAAATGCAAATAAAAACTTTATCCCTGGAGCGGCGAGCAATTGACAGCAAGCCGCATTCTGAGCACCAAGGTAAAAACGCAGAAGAAAGTTGCCTTTAACAACGTTTACTCAGGCTCAAGTCAAGGTAAAATGCTTCCACCGGGAGAAGCAACTGTAAATATTAACAACCAATAAAGGGAAAAATCCCCAGGATTACGCTTGTCTTCGAACAATGCAGGCTCCTCAAGAAAAAGTTTAGGGTAAAACTGCACCGCTCGGTGCAGACTAGGGTCGATTGTTACGTCGACTGTGCAGCAATGACGTGGTTTTTCTGGGGTAATTGGGCGATGTGTTTTGAAATATTGCGCTTCGGAAAGATGCCTCGAGTAAACTTGGGGGTTTGTTCTTTATCCAAGTAAAAATGGTTAAACTTTTTAAGGAGATACGAGAAGAAATAGCGATATATTGGGATATACTGTATGTTCGGAGCGGGTGAGTGACGTACTCCGTGACTGCCGCTGTGCTAGTGAGTCTTTTCTGCATATGTAGTGGTACAATACTTACAGGTTAGATATTCAATCTTTATTTACATCCACAATACTTGAAAACAGCCTCAATATTCTCTCACACGCAACGGTTGTATTTAGTTAAACGTAGAATACTAATGAATATACAGTAAATGTTCTCCAAGAAAATCTTCTTCCAAAGAACGACATTCGATGATTTACTTCTTCTACTGGACTGATGGCTTTTGGACAATATATATTATTTTCAAATGATCTCAAACGCGATATGCTGCACTATATCAACCGTTTTCTGCTGCTTTCCTATACTGCCGGTCAAACTATGGCAGCTCCACTGCCACTCCGGTCAGCCTGTAGCGGCTCCATAGCCACTCCGGTCGGCCTGTAGCAGCTCCACAGTCACATCGGTCAGCCTATAGCAGCTCCACAGCTACACCGGTCAGCCTGTAGCAGCTCCACGGCCGCTCCGGTCAGCCTGCAGCAGCTCCATAGCCACATCGGTCAGCCTGTAGCAGCTCCATAGCCACATCGGTCAGCCTGTAGCAGCTCCACAGCCACACCGGTCAGCCTGCAGCAGCTCCACACACCGGTCAGCCTGTAGCAGCTCCATAGCCACACCGGTCAGCCTGTAGCAGCTCCATAGCCGCACCGGTCAGCCTGTAGCAGCTCCATAGCCACACCGGTCAGCCTGTAGCTGCTCCATGAAGCCTGTAAGGCCAGTAGCGGTTAGCCGCGTCAGGAGGACAAATGATGTTTACAAACAAGTTCTCGATGAAAACACGACCACGGAGCCTACAGAGTCGATGATCTCTAGGCTTCAAAACATTCACTAACAACCCAACAAACCAATATTCTAGCGCCGCGCCTGGCGGCCGGAACTTTCATCTTAAAAAGCTTTTTCTGGCGTCTGTGAAGCCAAGTTTTGTGGCTTCCGCAACAATAGCTATAGATTTTAGGTTGTGACATCACTACTAAGTCATTTTTAATCGGGAAAAGTGAGTCTGATCCTGGAAGTAATAGAGTTATATATGTTAAGCTCGTGATTATTTTATCGTTCGAATTCAATGTTTGAACCTCATTCTTTATGAGTAGATTTTTCGAAGGTTGAAATATCGTATGTTAATAATATTTCGTAAATTTTTATTTCAGAAGCTGGATGAGGTGAATTTGCGCTGCATATTTTATCTGAGTTATACTCAGACTTATATATTTATAATGACCAGCTGGTGCTATTTCGTTCTTGTTCTAATAAAATAACGTGTCGTAAGATCGTTAGTCAATTGCCTACTTCATCTCGTTCAGAAATTTTTTTTTTTTTGCAGCGGCCGTCAAAAAACATGCGATTTATTTTTTAATTTTCTGACATATTTTGAAAGGAGTAAAAAAGCTACACGAAAAATTTAACAGGAACGGATCAATAGAAAAAAAATTTAAATAGTCACCAAACTATACCAAACTATCGAAGATCGACCACTTATATGCCACGGAAGCTTTTCCATAACAAGATCTTGTGGCATGCGGAGCAATAAGTCTACGGATGAAATACAGAGGTTTCAAGGCGATGCGTCAGCCAATATTGCGTGCTATTCTGGCGCTTGCGATGCATGGCTGTTGTCGCCATCACCGCGCTACAAGAAAAGTTGAAAAATGCCACGCCATAACGCAGGATCTGCCGGGGGAACATTTTTGAACACGAAATTTGTAACATAAATGCTGGATTTAGAGGTAACTCCAATGTCTGTCGGAAACTCAACGGTATAAACTTTATGCTTGCGAAAAATTCAAACTTCAGAGAAAAAAACTGTTAAGGCCTCAAAGTCGCCAATGATGCATTTGATAACAATATTGTATATGAGTTTTTTCGCGCAAAAGAATTAGGGTTCAGTTATGTCACGTGCCGTGTGGCACAATTGTGAATTTTCCGCTGAATGATCTGATGTGAACTTTTTTCTTTTCTGCATAACTTGACAACACATGATCGAAATAATTTGAGTTAGATTTTACATTTTCGTTCTATAAAAAATATGATTTCTTAACATGTGAAAATAAAATATTTTTTAGATTTCGTCCAGTGAATTAAGCACAATAATTGAATCATTAGGGCAATCGTTTAGTCAATAATACCATTACGGTTTTGACCACCGTTAAATTGTAGGTTTTTCGCTCTGATTAAGCATTCACCGCAACTGCATGCACACGTAACGGGCACGCATTAGACCTAACAGTTCCGCCACAGCGATTAGTGCGTGACCATACATTACGAATAGAACGAATTCGCAGTCAAATGCATTCAATGCGGGAAAAATAAACCCAAGTTTCTTCTTGTGCCTAAGACTACTTTTAACAAACTGTATCAGAAATAATGATTGTGAATTTCGATTAGTCTTCATATTTCATTCTCAACATCTACGTTATTTGGCGATGCTTAGACATATTCATTGAAAATTAGTGCAAATATATCGGCAACCTAGTGTATATTAATGATTATTACGTTTAAAAAGAATAATTATCGGCTGCTCTATCGCGAAGTGAATAAACAAAGGCAGTTTAATACACGTCAATAATAGGTAGAAAATAAAATTTTAAAACATAACTGAATGAAATATTGTGGCCGCTCATAAAACGTCTGTAATAAGTTAGGGTATTACCACACCGTTATAATGCATCACTAATTAAACTTAGTGTGATAAATGGCAAGGCGACGCTCACACGCCATTCACTGCCATTAATGCGCCATAAAATCATTATGCGTGGTTTCAATTGTCGTAAAAAATTCATGTCTGCCTGGATTGTTATTATGTAAGCATCAGGATACTCATATAATGCATGATTCAGTTTTACTTGATGAATCTTAGAATGAAGAAATTTGTATACGTATAATAATATAATAATAATAGTACCAATTCGTATACTTATAATAACTATGCATTCAACAAAAATATGGCAGTAATAAAAAGGTAGTTTATGAGTGCAATTTTCTATATGTTTAATTCAATTACGGTCATTTTGATTCAGACTAGGAAAATTCTTGTCAAATTAATGCTCTGTTTCAATTCCATTAACATTTATGTAACCCCCACTATCTCTATTTTCTCATTAAAATGATAGAAATATATTTTAAGATACATTTTGGCGAGATTCTGGGAATCTTGGGAGTGTGAAACGTCGGCTCTGCGCCGACAAAATCACACCCCACAACTTTTCGATTCGAAAATCGAAATTTTTGGGTGTCGATTAAGTCTACGACGTTATTCTATCAAAACAAAAGGATTGTCATCCACCCCATCTTAACTGTCCTCGGTCACAGCGCTGAACACAGACTGGTCGCATGGATCCCTTTACATTTCTTCACTAAGTTCGGCACCCACAACTACACTCTTGAATTAAATATAAATCTGAATTTTTTCATATTATCCCAGCTATTTCTTTATACAAATTGAAAATATGTTTATTTAGAACTGATTGAGAGTTTAACTTCTATAGCTGTCCGGTAATTGGTTAAAAATTCTTTTTAAAGTTGTTATTTGGTTAAAAATTCTTGAAGTATCTCCAAATGAGAGGTCTGTAAAATAAGGTAGAAATATTAATGTAAAAAATATAACTCAGTACTCACTGCAGTGAGTGACAGAGAGCGCATTTCCTCGCCGACGAAAACGCGAAGTCACGGACGGACAGACAGACGGACAGACAGACGGACAAACGGACGGACAGACGGACATGGCGAGCACAATAGTGCATTTTTCATAAATGATAAAATGCGCTAAAAAGATCCAATTAAATAAAATTCTTTTTGGGAAAAAGTTTTAGACTTCTTGACCATACTATTGTACCGATTATTCAACAGCTAGAGAAAATAAACTCGTTCTAAATAACTTATTTCAAAATAAAAATGGCATTATTTATAATCAGACTTGTTTAAATCAAGAGCTCTACCCGAAGTATCCGAGTTAAAGCCAAAATATAGAAGTCATTCTTAGCGCATCCGTAGGAGTAATAATTAAAATTTTATTCCTTTTTAGAGCAGCCGCACATACGGTTCAAGTTCCGAACGTTGCAAAACATTTTTGTTTTGTTGTTTCCAGAAAAATTATAATTCAATAGAAACCTGGAAGTTTATAGGTTCGGAACTCGAATTAATCGAAAATCGACGAAATAATCTTACCAATTCACGACTCAGGAATCGGTGGGAACTCGGGATTCGTCGCGATTCCCAGGACTGTTATAAATAAACGCAGCTCATCTATTTGCATATTTTAGCCAATTTCGCTAAATTTAAAAGAATTGCCATGAAAAAATACGGTATCAAAGAAAGTCAAATTTTGGAACGAATTAGCTCGCCACCTTTTCCTACGTGAAAAAATTTTTCTTATATAAAAATGAGTCAATTGTTCCAGAAGACGGCTTCTCTTTTGGAACGGACTTCCGGTGAAATTGGGTCGGGAATACCATTGTATATTTTAGTTTCTTTGATAAAAAATTATTTACCTCTCAATTGGAATGTCGGCTGTTATCAATGTTATGTAATTACTTTATAACAATATAATATAATTGTTAGCACACATAATAATTATGATTATGAGTAATTAATTACATAACGAAATTTCATTGCCTAATTTGTTTCAAGCAAGCCTTATTTAAATGCCAGACTGCTCCTGGCCGTCCAATTTTCACTCTTCGTCAACACGCTGCTTCATAATAACATGAATTCGAGGCTTCCTTGCAGCATCAAGTTCCTTGCAGCATCAAGTTCCTTTCAGCATCAACTTCCTTGCAGCATCAACTTCCTTGCAGCATCAATTTCCTTGCAGCATCAACTACCTTGCAGCATCAACTACCTTGCAGCATCAACTTCCTTGCAGCATCAACTACCTTGCAGCATCAACTTGATTGCAGCCTCAACTTACTTGCAGCATCAACTTCCTTGCAGCATCAACTACCTTGCAGCATCAACTTCCTTGCAGCATCGCCTACCTTCCAGCATCAACTTGATGCTGCACTCTATTCAAAACTTTACCCGACACATCAGAATCCCAACGGACTGTGGTCAGCGGCCTACACCTCGCGGACGCCTACAGCTCGCAGGACAGAACTGCTCTGCGCGAGACTTTGACAAAGAGTGAGACGTTGAGAGCGGCTCTCAGAAACTCCAGCGGCTCTCATATTGTGTGAGCACTCGAGAGCTGTCATGACAGATGCACCGCAATATACTGAGTGCCTCGGCAGACTTTCGTTGCAATGCCATTAAGTCTTCAAATCTACGTGTCCATTGACATCATTTATGTAACGTCATTTTATGGTTTGGTAATGTGATGTAATATTTATAAATAATGTTTCCATGTTTTTCCTAATTGTCGCGGTACCCTTAGCGGCATAATACATCCTACTAGGCCACATAAAATTTAAAAAACAAACAATCAGTTGTTTCAATTACACAATAAATTAAACACGTTTTATGCTGAAACACCATATTACCATAGTGTTTGGCAACACATATTACCACGTAAGATTAATAACGTGGTCTAATGACTTTCGCTCAAATTTTTACTACAATTCATCACTAATATTATAACTTACTCATAAGAAATGTACAGACTCATATCATGCAGAGTAATAGGATAGCACTATAACATTATGTCACTCATACAGTGCAGTGTGTAGAGTTACGCTCCTCATTGCGGTATCATTTACATTGTGCAATGTGATAGGATACTTACTAACTCTTCATTGGTTTAGAAATACATATTTATCTTATCCATTTATGACAATACTAGTGAGTGTGTATCGTAATCCTGGTACCGCAAATATAAAAAGTGTGTTGAGGCGCGTACCTTGGATACTTATTGTACCTGGACTTGAACTGTTATTCTCAGTGGGCGAATGGAAAGGACTTTAAAACTGGGAAGGAAAGGTGGGATCAGAAATACAAATTTGATTTTCAAATTGACATGTGTGAAATTTGAATACAAATTGAATGTTTTCCGACATCTTGCAACGGGAGTCAAATTCTATATTCAATGTAGAACATTAAAAGTGTAATTGAACAGGTTATTCCTTAATTATCACACATCCCATTCGTTTTTGAGTCCCATTTTGTCGTTTTTTTTAATTTTAGGGTCTCATTTTGACAAAACAAGACTCTTGATAACGAACAATAATTCTTGGTAATTCTCATTTTAAGCATGCTGATCATAAATACATGAGCACGATTTTTTCGTGTTCTACATTTTTATCTTATATAATTTTTAAAAGTTATAAAAAAAATTCAAAATTCTACTCCAAATAAAGTCTCACACAGCGACGGGAAAATTATCCCCTAAATTTCTCAAATATTTCCGTGGTTGACAACAATTTCTTGAGGTTCCACCTTGTCCGCACTTGCGAGAAATTAATCGTGCGCTTTGATTCCGAGGTTCATTTCTTGCGTGTGGAGACCATAACAATGACCTGCCGGAATTACAGATCATAGGAGGTGCTGCGGCTGCTGAGAAATGCCGAGTATTTGAGACCAACTGAACAATGGATCCTTCCTGGTCACCGCTGCGTCGTGCACCGAGCGCCCTCAGTAGACTTTTTAGCGCGTTTTCTCATTTATGGAAAAAATGCACTATTGTGCTCGCCATGTCCGTCTGTCCGTCCGTGACTTCACGTTTTCGTCGACGAGAAAATGCACTCTCTGTCACTCACTCCAGTGAGTACTGAGTTATATTTTTTGGGGAAATATTGGCTGGCGTATCGTTGGCCGTCTATGAAGCCACTATCAATCTGTGGAGTAGACCATGACTTCCAAAATCAGTTGCAAGGACTTCAAAAGTATTAGAAGTACTCGGGTTCCTAAAAAAAATAAAGTACAAGCTCGATTCCCATTTTGTTTGCGTCAATGCTAAGATTTTATTTCGGTCATGGAGCTTCTGGGTTAGAAAAAAATATTAAACGCTCTGATGTAAAATTCTTATCTATTTCTTTAGATGGGCGATGGAAAAATATTACTGTTGCAACTGAAGTACTCATGGCGGAACAGCTTCAACTTCTGTTATGATGCAACGAGCATTTAATAATATTTTTGAAGGATGCTTTGAGTTTCGTAGATTTAGAAAGTAACAATGTAACAAATTTAAAGGTGTGATTACCTCCGGTGATCACACCTGGCTGGTACAAATGCTGCCTTGTGTTACAGTTCACTAAGATAAAATTTAAGTGAGTCGTGATGAGGCCGATTTATTTGATCCTAGCCTAGAGAGAAGTGTTTAATTGTCTTTGGTACAGATCAAACAATTTGATGACAGTGCAATATATTTCCAGTTGTGGCATCTCTAACTAACGACTCATAACAATCTCCTCCAGATAGTTATACTACTGAAAGAAAAAAGAAAGAAAAAAAAAACAAATCACGAATGATACTTCGGTGTACTTGCAAGTGTTGCTGGTCAAGCGGTGCAGGGCAGGAGGACGTGTGCGATAGCGTCGTAGACAGATAGCGTGATTTGTGTTGAGAAATGGCCAATGTCAATACGAAGCGATATATGGAGCAAAAAGTTGCGTCCACCTCCGCTCCGTAGTGTTATTGGAGCGGCTTTCTTCGAGGACTTTTTGGACTGTTCCAGTTATCGGCCCCGGTGCAGTGACGGCAGCCTGGGGTGACGCTTTATTTATCGAGATTTGATCCCACGATTTAGATTCGATTGACGAAGTAAGCAATCCATCCAGATTTCCATCAAAATTATTATTTTTCATGCTTTTTCCAAATGGGCTCAATCCTATAGCATGTATCATTAAGTATATTTTTCAATCTTAGAGTTTTTAATGCTGTTAATAATCCTGAGTGAAGTAGTTACTACCGAGAATTTTAGTGTCGAAAAAAATCTCTCTGTCTAATGGTATAAAAAGTGTCTGGGACACCGTCAGCTCTTCCATGAACATTACTGAACGCGTTTTAAAATAGAATTCATATTATTAAACATCAAATGCTTTCCGTTATCCTGCAATTGAGTGAGGCCGGTTTTAAATCTGTTGATAAATTATCAGAATATTCCGAGTATGACGAGACCATGCAAGGGCTGGTGTATAGAATCGCTCAGTCGGTCGTCACTCACTGCAGACGGTCATTTTTAAGCTGCCAGGTGCGACGTGTGATATGTACGTCCACGAATATGAGTCTTGTGAGAATAATTTCCGAGTCGTTTCCACGTGACAAGCCAAAAGAGGAGAGAGGGAATGCTTCAAATTACTTCGAGTGGATGGCTGTCTGGGGAAAAATCCTGTTCTTTGAGTGACTACGAAATAGTTTAGCCGAATATGCCGACGGTTTATGCATAATAGGACATGACATCGTGCATGATAGATGAGAAAAGAATGACGACTTCAGTGCGGAGCTACAATAAAAATAAACATAGAGAATTGAGTATGAGGTTATTGTTTTACATGAAATGAGAGCTTATAAATGATTAGCATTTCCAGCGAAATGAATTTCTAAAAAATTATTGCAAGTAGAATAGAATTATTTTAATTTGAAATTATTAGAACCCTTAATTTTTCGCGAGGGTCACCATCTATGAAAAACTTTGAAACACAAAAAAAAAAGAAAATCTGGGACGCCCAACACAGTCAACCTAAAAGACATTAGCCACAGCGAGATGTGCCATTCAGTGCAGACTTTCAAATGACCGAATCATGCACTTCAAATCTCGCCCATGAATAACACGACCCCGACACGATCTTGATCTGAGGATTAATTGATTTCGAGGCAAGTTATCAGTGATTACTCGAATCTCATCACGTTTTAACGCCAGTCGGGTAGCCGCATCGACAATTACGGTGGAATCGACGCCACGAAACAGCGTTACAAGCGATGTCGCTTGCCGATCTCACCGCACGCCAGATCGTGAGTAGCATTTATTCCCTTGTTCTGTTGCAGCGCCAATATACTCATGAAGCATTAACAAAGTCCGTGCTTATTCACTGTATTTCTGTTTCTGTTATAAGTGCGTAAATTTCGTGAAATTATTATCAATTTGGAAGTGTCCTCTATTTTTTGTGCAAATAGTCATTTGTTTCGTTAAATAGTCATTTGTTTCGTTGGTTTAGTTAAATTTCTTTGATTTTGGAGAACTGGATTAAAACACACGCACTAGTATAATACCAATTAATTAATATCAAAACTACATTACTACATTTTACGGATTTAATAAAAAAACTTGCTGTTTGGAACCTGGTCCGTAGAACGCCGAATTCTCGATGCTGTACTTGGGATGGATGGACGAGTTCGAGCCTCTTCCGGCCGTGTTTATTAGGGTAAGAATGGGAATGTTTACCCCAGTGATTGAAGCGGTGCGACTCTGCTTGTGTTTGCCTCTCTTTTGTTCACTCGACTGTGAAATTCTCGCCTCGATCGGCGGCGACCTTTCGATCTCTGACACTTCCACCGAGCTTCCAGCAGTCGTATACTCAATAAATGCTGATTTAATGACGTTTTAGTGAACTTTCTTGGCGTTTTCTTTGCTTTTAAGTTCAATGATTATCCTATTTTGTGTATGAAGGTTTATAATAAGAAGGTTTTTGGTGTGTAGTCATATCTTATATTAATTAAATATATTTCAACAAATTTATAATATCAATGTACAATGTAAGGATTTTCACAAGCGTTTTCTTCTACGATTCAAAATTTGGCGTGTAACTCAGTTCCTTGCAAAAAAGTATTTTACTAATAATTCTGTTATAATATAATAATATATTCTTGCATTCATACAACAACAAAAAAAAAAAAACAAGTAACGCAGTAATTTTACAGTTTTCCTTTAATTCTGAGATCAAATTTGTCTAGATGTCCAAGCCAACCATAAAGCCGTGACCAAACAGCCAGCTCAGTACTGAAGAGCGTGGAAATCAATTCGGTGTCACACAATCTGGAAATAAAAAAATATATATACAGTTTCTTTCACCTTGTGAGCTTCAGAAAACAGAATTAATCTGCATTTCTCCGATTTTGGAGTGAATTAGGAATTAGAATTAGATCAAGTCGAGATGTGCAAGGTGACGAAAAAATTCTCCTGTTTCTTGCAATGACATTTAATTTCCCTACGTAGTTCATTACATATGTAAGGACTTTTTGATTTTTTAGAAACAATTGACTTTATTATATTAAAAAGTAGCATATGAAATAAACTCAATACAAATTGAAGGTTGCCGTCCTAAACCCATTCATCGGAAAGTACGAAATAATAATTTAAATTTCATACATAGAGAGTTCCTCGAAATAGTTCACTCGGTCTTTTAATATAGAAATACAAAAAATAAACTGGATTTGATGGCAGAAAAAGATTTTCAGACAAACTTTGGACTATTGTTCTACCGAAAATAGTTGAAACTGTAATTATCGGGAGCGATCTTATTCAAGTAATTTCAATATATTGAATACCAGGCACAACATTTCCTTTTATAACAATTATTGGAAATGCTCATTTTCTGTCATATAAAGTAGTAAATAAATATTCACCGTTACTTGTTCCATGTAGAAATTGTAGGCAGAGGAATTGTTAGGCATGGTTGATGGTAATCAATTAGAAAATATTCATTTATGTACGGTGTAAAATCACACAAAAACTAGTCAAAATGTGTGGCCATAAAGTGCGTAATCGATAACCATAAACTTTGACTTTATTCAAAATGTCATTTCCTTAACGGGAGGATCAAGCTAAAACGTTGCTTGTTTTCTACTTGTTATAAAGGAAAATAATTAAGGATACTAGTACCTAATATTGCTGCCCACATGTTGAGTTTTAAGCGTAATTTGAATACAGGAATAAAATTTTATCTGAAAATTATATTGGTCATGGGTCGCGTCTTAGTGTACAAGCAATGGGGAAAATGAATAATCAATTATTCTAAATTTTGTAATTTCACTATTCATTTACTCCTTACTGCAAAGCCTTCGCCAAAATTCATAGATATTTCATATTATGAACAATTAAACTCGCTTTTCAAACATCACGACCATTTCCATAATAACCATTACTGTAGTTACGAGTATACATTGCTTGAATCATTTGTGTGAATCCTAACACAGTCATCACGACATACACAATCGTACACCACGCAGAACTCATACATGTAAATGAGAGTGTACAGGCATTCTTGACTGTATTTATAGCTACCTACTCATACATGTAAACTCATACATGCATACATGTGAATACATGTATGTGAACTCATACATGTAAATGAGAGTGTACAGGCATTCTTGACTGTATTTTTAGCTACCTACTCCTGCATGTAAACTCATACATACATACATGTGAATACATGTATGTGAACTCATACATGTAAATGAGAGTGTACAGGCATTCTTGACTGTATTTTTAGCTACCTACTCATACATGTAAACTCATACATACATACATGTGAATACATGTATGTGAACTCATACATACATGAACTCATACATGTAAATGAGAGTATACGGGCATTCTTGACTGTATTTTAAGCTACCTACTTATACATGCTCACTCATAAATGCATACATACATGAGAATATGTAAACTCATATATACATGAACTCGTACATGTAAATGAGAGTATATAGGCATTCCTGACTGTATTTTTAGCTACCTACTTGAAGGCAAGGACACATAGCGTGAGAGGCGCCTGAGCAGCTGCAGCGTCGGAGGCTCGACTGACAAATCACCTGAAAAACTCCTACGATGAATTGCGGGATTGCATGCGGGTGTCACCCGCATAAAACACCTTAAGTCTTAGCAATCATGTGTTGAAAATGCTAAAAAATAATAGGAAAATATCGTGGAATTCGTTAAAAATGTAAATAATGTAAATCTAAAACGATATTAATTTTTCTAAATTTTTTCATTTCTAAAAATTAAATTATTAACGGGAAACAATTTACAGGAAGCCAAAATACACAAGCAAAGTATTGTACTAAAATTCTAAAAAATCTGACATCGGTATTCAAAAAATTTGTTTTAATTTGCAGTATAAATTAAAAGTTCAATAATTTGTTCCAAATTAATACATCTAGCAATTTCAAATTTATGTTCGAGCAACATTGCAGCGAACCTAAAAGAATTAAAGGCAGGCGGAAGCATTGAGGTGCTTTTCACATCCATACCAAAATAAAAGAGATTGTCGGAAAGCGAAGCTCGCCGTATGCAAATGTGGGAGAGCTTCAAGCCGCCTCAGGCTTGCTTCCTAAATAGAAAGCTCAGGTCGTCAAACACTGGACGCTTCAGTCAACACACAATTTGCAGAGCATAAATTCAATTCCACAAGTCCAGTTTGTGTTTTCATCTTACAAACAATTTAATTCAGCAAAAGGTTGTCTTTGTATTGCAGCAATATTGTGTCTTCGACCCACAGCCAAACTGCGGTCTGTGTATCGACGGGGTGTCCAGCGCTCGAGGCCTTCGCCAAGCTTCCTAAATAAACCTTGAAGTCCGCGCTGGACCTTCCGCGGAGTACCAGCCTTCTATGGCACCAGGCCTTCTGGAGGTTGTGTAGTAACCTTCCTTGAGGATGTACGGCAGGCCAGCTAATCGTCACCAGTCTTTCTACAGGTTGTGTAGTAGCCTTCCATGAGGCTGTACCGTGTACGGCGGGCCAGCTAATCGTTACCAGGCCGTGTGCAGGTTGTGTAGTAGACTTCCATGAGGCTGTACGGAAGGCCAGCTAATCGGCACCAGGCCGTACGCAGGTCGCTTGCTAACCTTCCTTGAGGCTGTACGGCAGGCCAGAGATTCGGCACCAGACCATATTGCATGATATGTAGTAACCTTCCTTGAGGCTGTACGTAGTCGGTTGACTTTC
This sequence comes from Hyalella azteca, assembly GCF_000764305.2. NCBI lineage: Eukaryota > Metazoa > Arthropoda > Malacostraca > Amphipoda > Hyalellidae > Hyalella > Hyalella azteca. The sequence goes on from NW_025933634.1 coordinate 535,266, forward strand.
GTTGATGTCAAACAGACGCTTTTCGAAGTTTACGGCTAGCCAAATCGTTAAATTTTTCTAAAATTTAATGCTACCATTTTTCCATTTTAAAGTTCCGCGTTCCTTTCACTTTGTACTTAGGTAAAAAGTTTTCATCAGTGTTCTTAGTGAGGGTGGGTCCCTTTTCCGAAGTGGCCTCATGCCTTTTTGTTTGTGTTTTATTGCAAGATGCTTGAAACATATTTTCATCCTTGGAGTGTTTTAAGCGCATTTTCTCATTTATGGGAAAAAATGCACTATTGTGCTCGCCATATCCGTCTGTCTGTCTGTCCGTCCGTCCGTCTGTCCGTCCGTCCGTGACCTCAAGTTTTCGTCGACGAGAAAATGCGCTTTCTGTCACTCACTTCAGTGAGTACTGAGTTATATTTTTTATAATTTTCAGGAAACATTCTGGAGTTATACAACGTCTACAAAAGCGCAAATGTGAATTTCCTCATATTTTGCCTGGTTTGAAATTCATTGCGCGGCATGGTAAGCGAGTTCGCGGGATCTTGTTCTCACAGTCGCTGCAATGCGCAACTTACTTAGGCGCCCGCGGCACGAATGCTTAACCTGATAGAGACTCAATTGTTCTAACGCCTCCAATATTGACACTCTAGATTTAGTCTAAATTGATGCACTGCGCACCTTTTGCAGCCGCGCGAATGTAGGTGGTAAAGAAGTCTGCTACTTCCAAGCGCTAACCGACTCTGTTAATTCTATTTCAAAATATTAAACAGCATAAATGTTTGGACAAAAAGAAATGTACGTGAACGATTGTGTTAAAGCCATTACACTTCACAGACGATCATTGCTTAAAAAATAGGATGCCCAAGCTGATTTCTATTATGTACGTTGTTACTAATGCGTCGAAAAAATCAAGCACCATTGGGAATATAATGATCTTAATTGGGCTCTATAATAAATAAGGTGAAGGCTGTGAAATTTTTTTCAAAAATTTCTGAGTCAAACTTCTTTATGAAACTCACTGTTGATACAAATTTTTGATCGAAATACCAGTTCTTCGAATTCCAATTTTTAGAAGTAAGCGTTTTCGATAAGAATTTTTAGCTAGTTCCAAATTGATTATTATTATAACATTTCCGAATGACACATGCTTGTTCTGAACAACTTTTACAAATAATATTCCCCATTTAGAATTATTTTAGCATGAGATATCATCTCACCTTAAAACATTTTCGAAAGGTTCACTTGCTCGTCTAGAAAACTTTTCAAATATTTTCGAACGAAACTTTTTCGGTAAGATGCACGTCCGTCTAAAGGCATTTTCAAAAAAATGCACATCTGTCTAGAAGTATTTTCAATAAGATGCACATCTCTCTATAAACATTTTCGAAAAGTTGCTTACCTGTCTATAAGCGTTTTCGATAAGATGCACATCTGTCTAGAGGCATTTTTGACAAGATGCACATCTGCCTATAAGCATTTTCGATAAGGTGCGCATCTGTCTATAAGCATTTTAATTAATATGGACGTCTGTCCATAAGCACATTTTCGATGAGATGCACGTCGTCTATAAGCATTTTCAATAATATGCGCATCTGTCTATAAGCATTTTCAATAAGATGTACGTCTGTCTATAAGCATTTTTCAATAAGATGCTCACCTGTCTATAAGCATTTTCAATAATATGCACGTCTGTCTATAAGCATTTTCGACTAGATGCACATCTGTCTATAAGCATTTTCGACAAGATGCACATCTGTCTATAAGCATTTTTGACTAGATGCACATCTGTCTATAAGCATTTTCAATAAGATGCACATCTGTCTATAAGAAGCATTTGCGACACGATGCACATCTGTCTATAAGCATTTTTGACAAGATGCACGTCTGTCTATAAGCATTTTCGACAACATGCACGTCTGTCTATAAGAAGCATTTTAAACAAGATGCACATCTGTCTATAAGCATTTTCAATAAGATGCACATCTGTCTATAAGAAGCATTTTAAACAAGATGCACATCTGTCTATAAGCATTTTCAATAAGATGTACATCTGTCTATAAGCATTTTCGACATGATGCACGTCTATCTACAGGGTGTTTCAGAATTAAGTAACCCTTTTAATTTGTTAATAAATAAAAAACTACGAACGTTATGAAGTTGAAACTTGTTTTATTTAAAAGAAGAACATTTTCATGGTAATATTGCATCATAGTTACGTCATTATCCTGTATAGCTTGCTAAATTTGTGTTTAATTATCAAGCCTAAAATTTTCATCATGATTCGCTACAGCAAAGAAGAAAGAACAAAAATTATCGCTACAGTCAATAACGATGTCAATAACGATGTCAATAACAGAAGTTCAACGTGATTACAGGATCCATTTCAAAACAAGGATCCTTCAAAAAACACATTTAAATATCTTTATCGAAAATTTGCGTTGCACTCTCGTCAGAAACACTAATGAAGGTTATGAAAGCAACGAAGAGAAGAGCCCTATTTTGTCAAAACAATTGTGGTGGGCATTTAAAAGATATTATATTTAAAAACTAGGATACAATATTACCATAAAAATGTTCTTCTTTTAAATAAAACAAGTTTCAACTTCATAACGTTCTTAGTTTTTTATTTATCAACAAATTAAAAGGGTTACTTAATTCTGAAACACCCTGTATATGTTCATTGTACAGCCCCACGCAGTTTCTGAATCATACAAGTTTTTTTATAATTTTTTGAGTGGTTTAATCATTTTTATTTAAGCAAATTTGAGGTAGAAAGATAGTCCTGAATTTACAAGTATTTTCTTGATGACGATAGCAAAACAAGGATTCCTATTTATCGGACTCGCAAACAAGACTCTGTTCTTAACCTAACTGAGCTTTGAACATTTATTATATCTTTATATCAAATTTCCAGAAAAAGTATCAAAAGATTAACAATATTCACGAGATTCGCAAAACTTTATGCATGTTCGTCTGAACATTTATCATATATTTATTTCAAATTTCCAGAAGTATCAAAAGATTAACAACATAAACAAAACTTTATGCATGTTCACCCTCCAGATTCCGCGTTTTTACGCAAGATTCCCGCGTGTCTTGGAGGGCACCAAAACATCGGCGTTCCGTCGTTGCCGCGTCCTCGCTTTTCAGGAGCACAAAGCCTGACGGAAATGTCAGATTTTCTTGGCTGTTTGTACTTACGAACAAAAAAAAAAGTTAGTACTTACGAACAAAAAAAACTGCGTGGCTCTTTGGCACGCTCAGCATCGCTGCCGCTGAGAAGCTCTTGATTTTATTCCGGCAAAATTCTTTTCAAAGGCTATCCGGTGTGTTTAAATAATTAGGAGCCTGCTTCTAAGAATATTTTGCTATAAAAAAGCGGTGCTATTTTTACGGGAAGACAGCGAGACGCTGTTTTTCATCTCCGCCTCATTGTTTGAGAAAGAAGACATTGTTTCCTTTACATAAGAGCAGCAACTGGAAGCAGCATCACGCCCAAAACAAAGCGTAAATTATTAGCTACTTTTATTTGCGTTGACAACAAGTTCTTGGTAATGTACTTTCTCTTTAATATTATGAAGCTCGAGATTACTTGATAACACTCATCACAGTTAAAATTACGTTATCGCTGTAATAGTAATGTTAATCACTGTTAGAATAAAGTTTATCACTTTTTAATTAGGGTTTTCCTATGATAAGCCTTATCGATAACTATAAACCTCATTGAGGTTTATAATAACTATAATTTATTATAAACTTATTAAGGTTTATAATACATTTTTTTACGTCATAACACCGTTTATGACGTACGCCCATGTTTTACGGAACACGTTGGTTCCGTCTTTATTTAGTTAGCTTGAGCTTAGAGTGCAACTTAGAGTGTATAGTTTGAAAGGATCTGTTCACTTTCCCGTTGCCTGTTAGAGCGTAGACTTTTAGCTAAGTACTCGTACTACAACATAAGGAACTCTTTATGCTACCGTTTCTAAGAGAGATACCACTCCATAAAATGGTAAAAATGCCACTGGTGGTATCTCTAATAGAGTTACCTCTCATCGATAACACTCGTGAAAACAAATTTTTTTAGGAGAATTTGTCGGTGAAGGCAACGTGTCATGTCTATGGCGCGTACGCAGCCTTCTACGTTGCTGTCTGCAGTTAGAAAGATGAATGAGTAAAATTTACCAAATAGTGACATACTTTTTTGCCCACAGCATTAGCACAGTACGGACGTAGCACTGATGGTCAGCATGATCGACACAAGGGCATAAAGTGCATCGATATTTGGACAAAGTTCCGTTTATTTCTTTGAGAGTGAACTATCAGGGGAGAATTTTTGTCGCATCGTCAGTGTCGGGTTCGCTTGTCGACGAATGCGCACTTCGAGCGTCTTTTGTTCGAAAGTTTTCAGTTCCCTTTCAGTTTTATTGTTCCAGTTTTGTTTGTTTTTAACACCGTGAAAATATATCAACTTCTGTTTGGCATTCTTCACGGACGGCTTCTTCACGGACGGCTTTGAACTTGAAATCAATTGCACGCGAACACAGTTTGAAATACCAACATTAAATGAGAGTTTTTCATTTTTTTACTTCTAAATAATGCAATACTATAATACAATATAAGTTCACCCTTTCCTCAGCAACATTCAGCTTGCAGCTGAAAGCGTCGTCATTCCTTCAGCAACCTTGGACGATCCATTTTTATTTACTTTACGAGTTTCCAAAGCTTTTGAATTGCAGAAACCTACTACTGCTTTACAGCTACGGTGTTACTTTACAGCATGTAAATGATAGAAAACTAGTAGAAAAGAAGAGGCTTGTTAATTAATGCTTTAGAATCGTATAGTATTCATGTCGCATTCACTTATATTCATTCACGTGTTAGTGGATTATTCATTCTTAAAAGGTTTGCAGATTTCTCTTCACTTTATTTCTCTCTAAATTTTATTATTTTCACACTCCTTCCCGTCCTCTCCTTCCCGTCCACTCCTACCCGTCCACTCCTTCCCGTCCTCTCCTTCCCGTCCTCTCCTTTCCGTCCTCTCCTTCCCGCCCTCTCCTTCCCGTCCACTCCTACCCGTCCACTCCTTCCCGTCCACTCCTTCCCGTCCACTCCTTCCCGTCCACTCCTTCCCGTCCACTCCTTCCCGTCCACTCCTACCCGTCCACTCCTTCCCGTCTACTCCTTCCCGTCTACTCCTTCCCGTCCACTCCTTCCCGTCCACTCCTTCCCGTCCACTCCTTCCCGTCCACTCATTCCCCCAAATCCCCAATCCCAATGAAGCGGAACATCCACAAGCCCTCAAAGGCTTCGAAACTTCCGCAACATTTCGTAACGGGGCCAATAAAGACCGCTTGCGCCACATCTGCAGGCATCTTAATGAACCAGCATCGATGAGGTGTTCTCAAGATACCATTTCGTTATCCTTGTACAAGTTTCAATCGTGCTGCACTCAATTGCAAATGTAATCTCAGTTCGCCGAGATCCGTTCACGCCGAAAAGCTTTCGGTGCTTCAAGTCTCAGTTCGTTTAGCTAATCGCTTCCCCGTGAGCCTGAAAAACTCTCCTAACAATAGCTGGTTCTTTTATAGCAGGGAAAATATGATGCGCGGTCTGGATTGTATTCGCATTCCCATTGTTTTTCCATATGAAATGCGAGATGACGATGAAGTAAATATATGAAGTATTTTATTTCTATGATTCCTGATCCATCAGACGCATCTTTTTATGAGGGCGGAAAATTTTACGGAAAATATTATCTTAATTGCGCAGCATCGTAAGTTTACGTACACTTTTTGTTGAGTCGATCTCCAAAACCAGTAAACACATAGGGTTAATTTCGATTAATGATTGAACAAAGAAATAAAATTGTTCTGAAAGGCTTTATTATCGTCATTATCCGTGATGGTAATTTTAACATTAATAAAGTACCGCTCGTAATACACAGCGGCTGCAAAGATATGCCCCTTGTGGAAAATTTGAAATAATGAAGTGAATTAAATACCTCCCGGATATCCAAGTCTATGTTATTTGATAGTGACCGCCACCTCTGTCGTCCTCAATTGATACTGAATTTCAGTGTAATTTTAAGAACTGCATCGAACCGTTTGCACAACAACCAATTTTACCCCCATGTCTTTACCAGCATCTCCACTGATTGACATTCTCTCGCAAAATTTTTCACCTGTAATGGCGAAAAAAATCCTGGAATTATCTTGCTTTGGAAATGTGTGTTTGCCAGGGCTAATCTCTTTATCGGTCGAAAAAGTCTTTGATAAATAACAATAACGTTGTCCTTACGTGGCCAGAAACCGAAATTTTCGTCGAAGGCAACAATTCTTTAGACAATATTATCCAGTTCTACAATTTTATTCACGGAAAAAATTTAGTTATTTTATTTAAAATTGGAACAGAAGAAATGCCTGTAATTTCATTTGCAGCCCCGGAACAAGGAATGCCAGGAATTTTGTTTGGAGAACCAGAAAATATTCCAGTAATTTCATTTCTAGCATCACTCAAAGAAATATCTGTGATTTTCGTTGCGGCGCCATTAGATGAAAATGGGATGAAATACTTTATATCATTCAATTTAATTTTTACAGACCATCAGTGACACCGATATTGTACTCTTATTGACAGTCCGTAGCGCTGAGGATGGCTGGGGAGCTGTGGCCCACGTCACTGATGGGAGCCGCGCTCTTGTACGCGCGTCTCGCAGTGACCTCATCTGCCCCACACTTCACGGCGGCCGACAACCCCATCGCTCACAACCCCAAGCTTCTCACTAGAGTCCTTAGCATGGGGAAAGTCTGGACCACTCACGCAACGCTCCTCATCTTCCCCAACTCCCTCTCGTTTGACTGGTCGATGGACGCAGTTCCCCTCATTGATACGATATTCGACCCCATGAACCTAGAAACCCTCATTCTGATTATGACCCTAGCTGGGCTAACTTACCGCACCATCAAAGGCTTCGCGGACAAGAGGCGCGAGAGATTTCAAAAGTGCGGCCGACTTTGCATCAGGCATCAAATTTGTCATGACAAACTCAACAACAACGTCGTCAAATCCAACAAGCGGGTCCTCAATCATGATTACTGTAAGAGGAAGAGCTCGCCACACTCTGCGAAATTGACCATCAGGAATCCTTCCTTGAACTTTGCTTGGCTGGCCCAGCGCCTTAACTTCCATCAGCCTTTCTCTCGCCGCGATGGATGCTCGCCTGAACACGTGAGTTAACGGCAAGAAAAGTATTTCCTACATAAATATGAATGTTTTGAGTAATAAATGGTAAACCGTTTGTTGAATATCATCCGAAATGTTTATAAAATTACAAATAATGCCTGAAATTCGGATTCAAATGAGTCCTAATGATATTAAAGTGTTGAAACTTTCTATATTTAAAAATTGTAGTTAACTTTGTATTTGTTAGTCATCGCAAAGCGTACATATATACTGAGTTACCGTTTTCACTTGTGTTGCGTGCGTACTATTTTTATAATGAAGTTAATGGTTAATGAAGCAGTAATGGTTGTACTGTCCAGCAGTAGTTATTGTTCATTGTTGAGATAATTCTTCATATGATATTGGTCAAATTATTTATCGAAAAAGAAGCACGAAGATGTTGGAAAAATAAACATTGAACTAATAATTTTTTCCCACTTGCAGTTAAAAATGCGATCAAACTGAAATAGGCCTAAATCAATCATTAGCGCATAATATCTGGTCTTCAAAATCAATTTATCAATGGTTCGCGATTTTTCGGAAGAAATATATAATAAAATAAAGTTTCAAATGTTTAGTGAAACTTGTGTCACTTTATAAACCAGCAAACGCTTCTCTCTATGAATTAAACTATCAGAAATAGTAACGAGTTCTTAACTGTTATTGCCAATCACTGACGACTTCTCAAGCCAAACCAACCCACCAATAACTGGCAAGAAACCGGTCGCTACGTGTACTTAGGCCACTATGTGTACTTAGGACACTACGTGTACCTAGGTCACTACGTGTACTTAGGTGGCCACATGTACTTAAGAAAGTTATGATAGTATTGCTCCTAATAATTATTCTAAATATGTAATCCGCCACAAATTCCCACGCCCACAGTTATGGCTGTCACTGTGTCTGCTGGTGGTTCCCTTCCTCCCCGCCAGCAACTTGGGGTTGTGGGTGGGGTTCACGGTAGCCGAGAGAGTCCTCTACCTTCCCAGCATGGGGAGTAGCCTCCTCGTCGCTCTAGGCTCTGAGATCCTCGTCAGAAAATTCCTCAGTTACTCCGACTATTCCTCTTCTGCCCCAAATCCCCCTTTACAAGTGACTGGTAAGTGGGAGTAATTTAGGGCTCGCTTTTCAATGAGTGCTTATCGCAATAGAAAATAATAAAAATTATATTTTTACATGTTGTTGAATAACTGCTCTCTGTGATCACTAAGTCGCAGCACACGTACAACAATATTCTGGTACGAATATAACGTGTAGGCATAAAAATTTATGAGACATGTTATTTACTGAAGCACCAATGCTCAGACGAACACTAGGATGGGCTTATTACTGTTAGTAACGACACAATTCCGTTAAAATCTGCCGTACATCATCCCATCATCCCATTACTGGAAGTGAATGACTCTACGAGGTACGAAAGTGATCCATGAAGCCTCGGTACCGGCATGGGTATCGCTGTGACCCACCAAAGCAATTCACGAAACCCACTCAGCCCTAAACCCAAACTGGGCGTTTCTATGACGCAGCTCAGTATTTCATGAAGCCCACTCAGCCCAATACCGGGAGTGGACGTCTCTATGACGCAGCTCAGTATTTCATGAAGCCCACTCAGCCCAATACCGGGAGAGGGCGTCTCTATGACGCAGCTCAGTATTTCATGAAGCCCACTCAGCCCAATACCGGGAGTGGACGTCTGCGTGACGCAGCACAGTATTTCATGAAGCCCACTCAGCCCAATACCGGGAGTGGACGTCTGCGTGACGCAGCACAGTATTTCATGAAGCCCACTCAGCCCAATACCGGGAGTGGACGTCTGTGTGACGCAGCACAGTATTCCACTCAGCCCAATGTCAGGACCAAGCGTCGCTATGACGCGTCACTTTATCTCGGGAAGCCCACTCGCCTAATGCCGTTATTGGGAGTATCTATGACACACCACAACAACCCACTCGGCCCACTCAGCCCAATGCCGGGATGGACGTTTCTATGACACAGCACAACATCCCACTCAGCCCAATGTCGGGATGGACGTTTCTATGACAATTCATAACATCCCACTCAGTCCACTCGGCCCACTCAGCCCAATGCCGGGATGGACGTTTCTATGACACACCACAACACCCCTCTCAATCCACTCGGCCCACTCAGCCCAATGCCGGGAGGGACGTTTGTATGACACACCACAACACCCCTCTCAATCCACTCGGCCCACTCAGCCCAATGCAGGGATGGACGTTTCTATGACACATCACAACATCCCACTCAGTCCACTCGGCCCACTCAGCGCAATGCAGGGATGGACGTTTCTATGACACACCACAACATCCCACTCAGTCCACTCGGCCCACTCATTCCAATGCCGGGATGGACGTTTCTATGACACACCACAACATCCCTCTCAGTCCACTCGGCCCACTCAGCCCAATGCCGGGATGGACGTTTCTATGACACACCACAACATCCCACTCAGCCCAATGCCGGGATGGACGTTTCTATGACACACCACAACATCCCACTCAGCCCAATGCCGGGATGGACGTTTCTATGACACACCACAACAGCCCACTCAGCCCAATGCCGGGATGGACGTTTCTATGACACACCACAACATCCCACTCAGCCCACTCAGCCCAATGTCGGGATGGACGTTTCTATTAGGCGCAGGTTTCTGAGCGCCGTGCGGTGAGGCTCCATTCAGGCGAGGCTTGCGGCCAGCATACCAAGCGCCCCGAGGGTGATACATCACCGGCCACCCCACACCTCCTCCTTGCCTGGCATATGAATTGCCTTTCTTTGAATGTACGACTTGAATTGAATTTTCTACCTAATATTCTTTTATTCATCACATGATCTTTTATTTTCTTTGCACCTTACGCTTCCGTACTCCTGACTCGGTTTCTATCATATTTTAACCGCGAATTTTTCCCCCTTCATCCAGACCTCGTTTTCGCAACTCAATAACTACATCTTCGGTGGTCAACTATTACAATATCTTCACTACGTTTGCTGTGCTCTTCTCGTTGTTCTCATTTATCACCGAGTTTCGGCACTCCCCGAATTATACCCCCTTGTTATTTCTTTCTATCTTAGACCCCCATATTACTCTCACAGCCCCCGGCACCCCCGAAACATGTTCCCGTGAATGTGAACTCCTCTCACGATCTGCTCCCGGCCTGGGAATTTCGTTCGGAATATCAAATTGCAAGATCATCCGCGCGCCGTAGCATGGATACGCCTCTGGAGACCCGCACAAATTGCATCTGCGCTCGAGTGTTTGTTGTCGAGGCGTCTTGTTCATTAAAATATCGTCAATTTAATATGAAAAACATAAGAAATATAATTATTTCTTAACAGCAGATAGAAATATTTTTATTAAAACAATAGATTATTCAGTTGCTGGCCATTTCATTAGTAAAATGTTTTCATCATATAGTTAAGCTTTAATGAGAGATTACGATTTGAGGTCGATTGTTTTTCATACCACGTTCTTAATCCTTGAAAAATATATTTGAACCTTTTTTATCCTTAGCAAACAGACTTTTTATTTCTAAGTAAGAACTTGCAAGAGTTGTAATTAGTTGTATCATTTAACACCGATTAAAAAACAGTTTGCTACCTCCACGAGTCACAATGATTTCGTACTCCCTCGAGAAATTCAGACGTGGTAGACTTGCCCCAAGATCACGGAATATATTTTCCCTCGCAACATATTCTAGGCATTTCCACCACAAACACAGGCCGGGGAAGACGTCTCTAAGAATCCCGTATAGATTCTCGATGACGCTTTGGGTCATCCACGCCCAAAATACCGGCGCTCTCCGGGATAGAATTTCCGAGGCCGACGTTGGTTGCGGGAAAGCAGGCGAGCTTTGGTACGGAGAGCAACATTGATTTGCATTCTGGTTGATGAAGAAATTTCGGTTGAGGCGGCCTACTGCTTTAGAAATGAGTTGCAAGTTAAGCTACACGCTTTGCTTCGCTGTGCAGTCACCGCAATCCCTGGCAAATTCCACCGTTGGATTGAAACATCGGAAACTTGGCCGGCCTCTGTTTGGAATAAATAAAGTCTGTCGGAACTGAATAAAACAAATAGCTGCATTGATCCTGTATTTTCTTCAGCTATTGGAAATGAAGTCAACTCAGAGTTCTACTCTGCAATGCATTTTCAAATCGTGAACCATCTAACCTGAGAATTTACTTTAATTGCAGAACATTTCAGTTCATTAATTTCCAATGAATTGACAAATTGGGCCAAATGCTTTATTTGTAGCGTAAAAAAACATAGGTCAAATTATTATGAACATTCAATTATTTAGTGCCCTCTTGATTCTTATTCTGTTTATTGTATCATTTATTTATTTATTAGACAACCGAAAAATTCGTTATTTCATTTGATGATTAGCTCCAAGACTAAGCTCGAACGTTCCCCTAACTCTTGTAAGATGGCAAACCTCGCTAAAATTTATATTGATATAAAATCGAATAAATTGATTACAAGAAGAAAGCACTAGCGACCAAGCACTTCTGCATTAGCGATGATTAAGAACTTTTTTTCAAAAGAAAAACATTTGTAGCTATTTTAAATCAAAAATAGCATCTCCAACAAAAAAAGTGGCGATCAAATTCTCACTCGATATTCACTCAAATATCACTTTCCCGTTTCTTCATAACGTTCTTGTGCGTTCATTTTATCTTTATCATTCATTTTTCACCAATCCCCGCACTCTTTCTCTTTATAATATCCGTACCCCACAGCATTCCCCACGCCCGGTCTCCCCTTGCCAGCTTATTCATCTCGACCCTCTCTTGAACTCTTAGCATCGATCAAAAAAGTAATAACATACTCGAAATTCCCCATTTGCGCCGCCGCGATAAGCTTGGGGAGAAGCATTACTCCTTGCGTGGGAGGAGGGGGAAGAATTGAGGATCGGGCGTTGTAGTGAAAAGTGCTTGTGAGGAATTGATGGGGAAAAGTTGTTATTAGAGAAGGTTTACGGAGGGCTTCAGGTTCTGAATTCATCAGTGCATTTGGTTCAAAGAATCGCCCGAATCAAAGTATAGGCTTAAGAGCAAAACTTTAGTAATAAAGGAGTTTTTGAGGAATTTATCAAGGAATATTTCAGAGAGAATTGTATTTTGCAAAGTTTAAAGTAATTTCAATTAATGATTATTGGAACCCAAAGATAAAAAAGAAAGAGTTTAGTTTGCAAACCCATAGATCGAAAAGAAAGAGATTTGTTTGCTTCACATGCGTTGGGTAGACCTTTTATTCAGATTTTAATAACGTTCGATTCTATAATCAATTTAACTAAAATAATTGAAGAATTACTTGAATATTACTTGATGTAATATTCAAGTGTTGTTCGTTATTATTAATATATGTTCGTTATTATTTAAAAAACATATTCCTTAATATTAGATCAGTTTGTAATTCAGTGTTTTCGACATTTTTCAGGTCAGGCATCAAGGTCTATGATGGCGCCCAGCAATACTTCTGCACATATCGCCCAACATGGCCTCGTGCACGACGGCCAACATGACCGCATGCAGGGCAGTCCATGCAGCGACATCGCGGTACCTACGGCAACCCCACCACATGGTGCCGCCAACATAGTTCCCTCAAAGAAGCCCTCGCCACATGGTGGCGGCAGCATAGTTCCCTCTATGAAAGCCTCGCCACATGGTGACGTCAACATAGTTCCCTCAATGATGGCCTCGCCACTTGATGGCGGCAACATAGTTCCTTCTATGAAGGCCTCGCCACATGGTGCTGGCAACATAGTTTCCTCGACAGAACATGGCCGAGAAGTTGGCGTTGCACAGAAGTTTGATGCTGGCAAGCCTCCAGCGAGCGGCATGGTGCAGCGCTGTGCAGAGCTGCAGTGTAGCGCCTATGAAGTGCAAGAGCTGAATACGAAACACGCGCCTACATTGTACATGGACTCTGAAATGCCGCGAGGAAATTTCAAAAACTTCCAAGGTTCAAGAATCCAAGGATCTGGATACCTGGAATCGCATCCGCTACTGGTACACTGTGACAGTAACGGGACAGATCGCGTGCGTTTACTGGAAGAAGAATGTGATAGTAAGAGGACAGCGCGCGGGATGTATGCTGCCGGAGCGGACGAACCAAGAATGCCATTTTGTTTCTCAACGTTATCGAATTTATCTTTTTCTTCATCGTCATTCTCTTCTTCTTCTGAGTGTTCCTCATTCCCCTCTTCTATATCAGATAATGCGTCGTCTTCCTCATCTTTTACGTCGACAAATTCATCTTGTTCGTCCTCTGCATCGTCCCAGTCAACGTCATTTGGTTCATCTTGTTCATCCGCTGCGTCGTCTCAGTCCACGTCTTTTGGTTCATCATGTTCGTCACAAAATTCATCTCGGTCCACTTCTCCAGTGTCATCGGACGCTTCTGCATCTCAGCAGCCATTTGAATTGCCTTCAAAAACTAGATCAGAGAAAGAAATACAACGAGAAATGTTCACTCTACAAGTGGCTTTCAAACCTGAGATATCGTATCTAGATTTATCATCTCCCTTTGACTCAGTTCTATTGTCCTCAGTACCCAACTTACCCACAATGGATTCATCTGGCGGTGAATCTTCGTCTGGGTTTAGCTCGGATGCATGTCGAAAAGCTGACTCGAGTTCCCCAAGCATTGCCTCGAGTTTTTCTCTTCAATGTTCTCCGAATTCGTCGGCTGAGATCAGCCCCGACTCTTCGCCCGACATGACTTTTTTCCGCCACAAAGCGTGCTTCTTGAAGACTGGTAAAAAACGTGTGAATAATCCTCCAGCTTTTTGTGAGCGGAATAATAATACTAATAAGATGGAGTTAAATCCTGGTAGGAATAGCTGTATAATTAGCAAGAAGAACCCTAGCATATCAAATTATGGCCGGCACGAAGAAAATCTTGTGGGCGATTCTTTTCGCCTGAAATCTTCTCCGAGTGGCGTAGTTTTAGACCACATAAAGAAGGTGGAACATAAGAGCCTAGCATGTTCTTTTGACGCTGTTAAAATGGTCATATGTTTTAAAAGAGCCTTGTTTGCTGCTCTAACGAACGTTCTAACGATGTCTTCGTACCTAACGACCACTCCGGGCAAGCTTTTTTGGGCTTTGAGATCAAAAAAGCAAGGGCCGGCGTGTGCATCGGAAGCGAGTAATGTGAACTTCATGCCTCACGATGAGTGTGGTGGCTACCGTGCTGGTGCTAATGGTGCTGATATATATCATAAAGCAACTAGAAGTACTGTTTGTAGTCAGAAAAATATTATAGCGGATGTATCTCGGATCGCAGTTATTCCGTTGAAAAGCAGCAGTTTCCATGGTGATCATGTTGTTAACATAGTTGAAGTGCAACGGAACGAATGTTCATTTAAACATGAGTGTGACAAGGTAATTAAAAATGAAAACAACGATATTAATCATAACATTAACAGAAAAATGATGAACTCTCCTATGTTAAAATTAACAACGGGCACTGAAAGGACTCCCAACAATGTTATTCCAGCGCCGAAGAAGCCTATTTATCCGCGCTTTTCAATTATGCTACGTCCTTTTGAAGGAAACTTTTTTAAACATAAATTGATTTGTTTTAAAAATTGTGTTAGCTCAGTTATAACTTGTGTCCACCGAAAACTCATCAATCGTGCCACGCTTGTCTCCATGGTCTGCTTAACTCTGCTCTCGTTGTTGAGCTGCAAAACTGCCTTGAGGAATTGGGACTGGACCAGTGATGAAACCCTCTACTCGGCCGGTGTTGCCATCAGCCCAGCTAAGGGTGAGTCTCTGGAACAAAAATGCAAATTTTATGTTTTATATCGCAACTTTGTGGCATGGAAACACGTCCTCTTGCCAGCGTGTCAGCGTGTGTCCTAATATTTTTAAATTTCAGATTTCGCAAACGAAATTTTTATTATTATTCTAGTTCAAAGTTTCTGAATTGACAATATTTCACTTCCTCTTATCATTTGCTCATAAGAACTATAAGGGTTCATTCTAATTTATCTTTATGAAGGCAGCAGATATTTTTAAAGATCAACACACACATATTATTATGTGGCAGAATTTATTAACTCGATCGTTGCTATTGCTATTCCTTTTCAAATCCAAAATTCTCTTCACTCACTGTTGGCTTAAAATTTTATTAATCTGAAATTTTGGAGAACGGAGTTTGTTTACATTCTCTTTTTGAACGATGTCATGTGAGTACATATTCCTGCCCCATATACGAATGAAATAAATCTATAAATAAAATCAATGAATGAATCTGAAATAAATGCACTGGAAAGACACAATTTCCACTGCAATAAAAATAATAATTTCTATGATTCCTGTTTTTGATCTGATCTCTCACGCTCGGGGTGTGTTTTGTTAAAAGTGCTAGACGAACGCTTAGCCTACATATTTTTCTGCGATTATCCGTTGAAATAGCAGAAAAGAAACATTCATCTGCAATATCAAACAGAGTAGTACAAAACAAGTCTATTTTCATTGTGACAAAAATGACTGTTAAATAATATATAATTTTATGTCAACTTTAAAGTGGAAGCAATGTGTTTTATTTAATTTAAATCAAGGATTGCATATTATTTTATTTTTTTTCTCACACTTCTGGCCGCCGCGCGCGATTAATTGATCAGACTACAAACAAGTCAGGATTGCAGCAAAATGCCTGAAAGCTTAAATATAAAACGCACAATTTTCCACGCTAAAAAAAATATTAAATTCTAATTTCGCGCTCACTGTAAATTATTCATATTTATAAATATTGAATGAGCCAATATTGAAATCTAAAATTTATTACCGTTCGTTTGTTCTGTCTCAACGCGCGCCGATAATTTTTAGTCTTTCACACTCTCCTCTTTCCATCTCTTCAAAAATAAATAAAACAGAATTCATGCCACATCCGTTCCTCTTCTTTCTTGCCACATCCGTTCCCCCTCTTTCTTGCCACGCGTGATCGTATTTTTATTCTATCTCATTTTAAAACTAATAAGTTCCAATTGCAGCCACATTCCACCACTGAAACGCCTCCCCCAATTTTTGCAGGCCATAACGCCGGTGATTAAGTCGATGACAGCGCTTTAAAAGTCTGATAAATATCGTAAGCTCGATATTATCCATCGATAGGCTTTCGGTAAACATGTTTACCGCGTGCCTCGTAAACAACGTGGAGGCCTCGAGAGGCCGCCTAGCCACATGTGTCGCAATATTTGCTTAGATTCAATTTAAATTTAATCCGAGCGAGATTATTAGTTACTTGAAGACTAACTCAGTTATTCCTTAATGAGCAATTAGCTCAGTAAATTACTTTAAAATTTCAGAAGAAGGCCGAAAATTTTCCAATTAACTTGAACTCGTTCAAAAATATAAGTGCCACGTTTTCCAGTAAATTACATCGTAATAAATGTTAAATCGCAAACTTCCGCGCTTTTCTTAAATTTTTATAAGAACAGGAGTATTTTCATCATTTACCAATATTTATCATTGATGACTGACGATACCCGTGATCGAAATAATTAACGTTTGTCCGAGTTTTGTGCATTGTATAACGGGTGGCTGTTGTTGTCCTATAATGTGTCGTAACTACAATCTTAGCTACTTCTGATGTAATATAAATAAAATTAAACCAGTCCTTTGATGCAATGTAAATTAAATGAAACTGGACCAGCAATGCAACATAATTACAAAAACGGAGACTCTGATGCAACGAAACTATAAATTAAACGGGACCGCTAGTTTTACGTAACAAATAAGAAACAGGACCGCTAATTTTTAATATCTAATGTGAGATGGGAGCGTTAATTTTTCGTAATTATTAAGAAACTGTATCACTAATTTTGAGTAACTAATAAAAGACGGGACCGATAATTTTGCTTACTAATAAGAGACGGGACCACTAATTTTCCTTTACTGATAAGAGACTTTAGCGATAATTAAATTCAGCGTTACCAACAAGTACTGAGACCTGATGAGGCTTCCACGGAAAATCGCACATCCGAGTCGATTTTCTGCCACAAAGGATAATTACACGGACGATAATTTCCCTCAAAGGCTACTAAAGAGGGGCAATTGCCGACTCCCCGTGCCTTATATTGAGCTTCTCTTGCATGATAAGTACGACTAAATAGCCTGCCATGGCTTATGAGAAATAGCATGTAATACGCAACAAAAATGCACATTAATGGTCCAGAAACTCCATATTTCTCGACAGCAGCGCACGTAGGCGTTTTAACAGATCGTAAATTCATTTATGCCGTGTTTCAAACTGCGTCAATTTACCCAATTTCCAGTTTTTACTGCCCCCTCAAGACGCTCCAAAGTAGTATCGTTGTCTGGCGTTAACATAAGCAAACTCTTTATTCAAATTTACTTAGTTTGCATAGCACGCCGTGGGAGGCGACAACGCCTCGGTTTATGGGGCTCTTTTTAGGGTAAATGTTGCCGCTGCTACGCTTTTTTAGGGTAATTTGCGCCGCATGCACACTGGCGTCCGGGAAGAAGCAACGCAAACGACCTCTTCTGACACGTGCTCTAAATGTTGCATTGGCTAAACGAACCTCAATTCTCGTACTCGTTTCCTTATATTGCGTGTTTCCTGTTCGAATTTTCTTCTTGTTGAAACTTTTTTATACAAAGTTGAATTTCTCAAACTGAATAATGTTGGTGTTTCTTTTTTTCTTCCTATAATTTGCTATAAAATTCTACGCACGTTTTACAGTCCTTGTTTTCTCTCTTCCTGTTATGGTTTATTTGAAATTTCCTCATAATGTTGGGTATTTTCTTGAATACTATCATTCATATAGGACTTGTATTGTAATGATATGGAGAAATCGTTAACGACGTAACGTTCAAAAAGTACAAATACTGATTTTAGACGCGGTAGCGAGGAGCAGCTGTCAATATTCAAACGCTCGGAAAGTTTTTCCTAGGAAACAAAATGAAATGAGAATTGCATGAAATTTTTTTCTCTATAATTTTTGCATATGAATCAAATGAATATGACCGCCCTCGTATCATGCATGGATTCGTATATGGACTTTTTGCTACCTAATATAATAGTTGTTAAATGTTCAGCCATCAAAAGAACGAATGGAGATTTTCCAAACAATTACCTAATGGTTTTATTGCAGAAAATCGTAAGATATTCAATAGTTATCAATTAATGCGAAATTAAGAATGTCTAAGTTAATTAAATATTTCGCTAATTATCCGTGGAGTTTCATACAATCTCCCTATATCTTTGGTACGAAACACACTAGATATTCATTCTATTTTGACTTGTAAATTTCAATTAAGTCATTCATCTTTCATTCAGTTTCTAATGCGATGGAGTATGCGAAATCTAATAAAGCATTAGCAGAAAACATGCGTTTCCCTCTAAATTTTTCTCATATTTCAAAATTTCGTGTTCTCAACAAATTTCCTTTCGAAAGTTCCCGTAATAAAAACAAACTAGCAGAGAATTGCAGTACTGATATGCGAAAAAGTTTATTCAAATGAACCTTCAGGAGGCTCGTTCCCCAAAAGGGATCATTTGATTATTTACAGTCCCCCTCAACCTAGTTCGGCCATTGCATGCTACCCTGTTGGTATTTCAGCCGTCTGGGGATACTTTAGCCCTAATTTCTCTCCCTCTCCACATCACGCATCTCCGCCCAACACCCACACTTCCTCTTCACATCATCTCCGCCCAACACCCACACTTCCTCTTCTCATCATCTTCACCCAACACCCACACTTCCTCTTCACATCATCTTCACCCAACACCCACACTTCCTCTTCACATCATCTTCACCCAACACCCACACTTTCTCTTCACATCATCTCCGCCCAACACCCAATTAATGTTCACCCCTCCCCCCCCCAGCCCATTAAGCTCTTGCAGATTTGTCTCTGCGAGCCTCAAAAATGCTGACTCATCGACTCCACTACCTACACGCCAAGCGGCCCAAATTTCCATCGAAGGCTTTCTCTTCTCCCACGACCACTCTGAACGATTAATTCTAGTCGAAACATAATTTTTAAATATATTATTTATATATGTTTGTGATTTATTTAAGGTATAGGTGGACATCTGATCATTTGTCGTATTTTCTCTAAATTTTATAAAGAATTTCCGGCATGTGGGACGAAAATGAGTGCAGTGCACTCACAAAAATTAGTGTGGCTTTGTCCAAATAGCGAAGCTCTTTTTGCGCTTGAACGAGTCATCCTGACCCAGTTTGGCCAGGCAATAAGGCGTAACAATGCTACGTCCGCTCTCTGATCGTGCTGTGGGTAAAAATGTGTGTCACTAGTTGGACAATATAAACCTTAACTATACTTAAGTGTTCAGAACTAAGAGGTCATTTCGCTTTTATTCAGACGTGCCATTAGAGTTGAAATTGTTGCTGCCTTCAATACACATCGTTCATAAAATGTTTACGGCCGTGAGCCACAATCGCCAGCCTCAGCCGCGAGCCACTGCCACTAGCCACAGTCGCGAGCCACAGAAACGAGCCACAGCCGCCAGCCTCCGCCACAGCCGCGAGCTACAGCCATGAGCCTCATCCGCCAGCCACAGCCGCGAGCCACAGTCACTAGCCACAACCACGAGCCACAGCCGCGAGCCACAGCCATGAGCCACATCCGCCAGCCACAGCCATGGGCCACATCCGCCAGCCACAGCTGCGAGCCACAGTCACCAGCCACAGCCGCGAGCCACATCCGTGAGCCACAGTCGCGAACCACAGCCATGAGCCACAGCCGTAATTTAAGCCATATCAGGTGACGTGTCACGCTCTAGCCACGGTTAGGTCAGGCCATCAATCAGGGCTATTACCTGCACCAATTCATCACGACGACAAGCGCATTCGTAGCAAATATCACATGGAGCGTGACCATAACGTTCTCGTTTTGTTAACGCCTCAAACAATGCAGAATTTTGGTGCTAACGTCTAAAATTAAAGTTTTGATTAGGGAAAATAATATCCAGGTATAATTGCTACAATATGAAAATTACTCTTTTTTTTCTCCTGCGTTGAACTACATTATATGTTTAGAAAATTTCAATATCTACCTACACATATATTATCAATATCTACGCATACATCAACAAATATGGTGTAGATATTCGGATATTAAGTGCTTTTTATATGATCGTTCTTTTAGATACAGCAAATGACTTGACTTCAGAAAGAAACCTCGTAACTAAGCCACTATCTTTTTGACAAAATCGTTGGTTGTTTCTACAAGAAATTCCTGTTTCATTGAAAATATCTAAAATTGTTCATTATTTAGTTTTTTCGGTAGCTTTATTTCACATCTCCATTAATAATATTCACCATTCACGAACTCTCACATTTTGCTAACGAACCAAATTAAAATATTGTAGTTATGCTCCGTTTTATGCATTTTCTTTTTGTTTTGTTTCTATTTTATGACTTGATACGCGACCGTTACAGCGGCGCGTCAGGGCGCCCCGCAGGGCAGGCAAACACAATGAAATATTGCCAAGGTTTATTGCACAGCACGCCATGCTGCACAGCTTTATTGCACAGCACGGCCATGCTGCACAGCTTTATTGCACAGCACGCCATGCTGCACAGCTTTATTGCACAGCACGCCATGCTGCACAGCTTTATTGCACAGCACGCCATGCTGCACAGCTTTATTGCACAGCACGCCATGCTGCACAGCTTTATTGCACAGCACGCCATGCTGCACA
>NW_025933634.1:556501-558090 GCF_000764305.2 Hyalella azteca
TAATAGAATGAACTGCTCAGGCATTATCCCTAATCTAATAGAATGAACTGCTCAGGCATTATCCCTAATCTAATAGAATGAACTGCTCAGGCATTATCCCTAATCTAATAGAATGAACTGCTCAGGCATTATCCCTAATCTAATAGAATGAACTGCTCAGCCATTCTCCATAATCCAATAGAATGAACTGCTCAGGCTCAGCCATTCTCCATAATCTTATAGAATGAACTGCTCAGCCATTCTCCATAATCCAATAGAATGAACTGCTCAGCCATTCTCCAAAATCCAATAGAATGAACTGCTCAGGCTCAGCCATTCTCCATAATCTAATAGAATGAATTGCTCAGTCATTCTCCATAATCTAATAGAATGAACTGCTCAGTCATTCTCCCTAATCTGATTTCTTCGATAACGCATTCACTGGCTATATGATGACTCAGCATGTTTCTGCCTCCGTCAGAAAAGGAATAATTTTGGATTGCCTTGCCTTCACACTTGTCAATTATTCAAGTTTATACTCACTCCCTCCATCTTTACCACTAAAGTTTTTCTCTGCTCTTAGATGCCCTCGGCACCGCGGCCGATTGATGCCGGCAACAAAAAGTAATTTTCATCGTCCAAGTTTATTGTTCTATCCAAATTACAAATTTTATTACCTGGGGAAACTTGCTCAAGTTATCTTCATAAAACGCAAAGTTTTCAGAAACTATTTTAAGTTAGTTTGTGTTCAGCATTTTGCCTTGGCGCAGTTTATACGTTCCTCTGAGGCATTTCATAACAAGTCTGACGAGATTTTCAGTTTATTTTTTGCGCTAAATCCGCATGTGTGGATTTATATTCATTTATTTTAGACTTTATTAATCGACACACTAACTGATTCTGGCATTAATCATGTATTCTGCAAATTAATTGGAATATTTGATGGTTTACTCGTGATAAATTTTGTCAACTTTACTGCTCGCAACCTTTTCCCAACTTTTCATTAAAACTCTAATACGAAATTATTTAGAAATATCAACCTAAATCTTTCATCATATATCGTGTTTTTACTTAATATGCATTAGAGAATGATTTGAACGTTTAATTTATGTATAATTACTCCGAATTAACGTCCTGGAAGTTTGGCTCGTGTTCTGCAAATGTGGACTTGATGCGTTGTGCCATTTTGATAATTTGAGGACAGCGATGACGCTTTATTTCTCTGAGTTTTATTTGTTATCGTTAATGTGAGGCGCAAAGATGGCTTCCTGACGACCCTTTAGAGAATTGGGGAGTGAGGGAAGATGAGGGATGAGGGGAACTCGAGATGTGGTGAATTGAGTGAGGGAAGATGAGGGATGAGAAGACCTCTTGAAGTGGTGAATTGAGCAAAGGAAGATGACTTAGCAACTGGTATCTAATGTAACTGGCGTTTATAATGAACAACTTCTATCTAACATAACTGGCGTGTATAATGAACAACTGGAAATGAACAACCGCTATCTAACAGAACTGGCGTGTATCATGAACAACTGCCATCTAACAGAACTGGCGTGTATCATGAACAACTGCCATCTAACAGAACTAGCGTGTATCATGAACAACTGCCA
>NW_025933635.1:0-332 GCF_000764305.2 Hyalella azteca
AATGCCTACCACATGAAATACACTAAAATTGTTTTTGAAAACTTTTCTCAACTTGGGATGTCGTTTCATGTATGAACGATCAGTATTAAAAACAAATGAAAGTGACTTTCCGTTTATTGGCTAGGGTTTAAACTCAAAATTTGTAAAATTTAATAGGACAATCATATTACAAATACTCAGAGCTGGGCAGCGCTACTTTGAAATGTAGCGGCCGCTACCGCTACCGCTACATGCTCAAAATGTAGCGGGCGCTACCGCTACCGCTACAATTGCTTAAATGTAGCGCCGCTACCGCTACTGAAAATGTAGCGGCCGCTACATGTAGCGCGCTA